>NW_027062620.1:0-53742 GCF_032884065.1 Artemia franciscana | reverse complement strand
CGATTGTAATTGATGTTAAATACATAGGGCAACAAAAGTGAGACAATAGGGCCCCCTTGAAGACCCACAACATTTACTAGCGACAATTTATCTGTGCAAGAGAGAATTTTCTCTTTCACAAGATTCAAATTGTCTCTTTTCTCTTTATTTTCAATAATCACTTTGGAAGATATTCGTCCGATTCAGGAACATCTTTAATCTTGTAGCACGTTTTAATTTTTCTCGATTTCATCCTCTTCAATTCGTTTGTCCGCCTCTGTTTTAATTTATTGTTCTTTACTATGTCATCTGGCTCTATTGGAGTTTTCTCCATGTCTTCTGGCTTCTGGACTTTTGAAGTGATCATTAAATTCCTAAAAAAATAAGGCAATAATCTATCATCATTTCTATTCAAGTCGGTGTTTGATAGTAATATCAGCAGGAACAGAACTGGGCGAGGGGGGGGGGCAAATGGGGGATTTAAATAAGAGCTCTGAAAGACGATATCTTTCCAAACATCAAATTTCACTAAGCTCCAATCACTCCTTCGTAAGTTAAAAATACCCCATGTATCTAATTTTTCAGAATTACCCCCCCCCACTGCCCCAAAGAGAGTGAATCCGTTCTGGTTATGTCAATCAGGTATCTATGACTTGTGATTATTTTTCCCACCAAGTTTCATCCTGATCCCTCAACTCTAAGCGTTTTCTAAGATTTTAGATTCCGTTCCTCAACTCCCCGCAATGTCACTGGATCCAGTCGGGATTGAAAATAAGAGCTCTGAGACACGATATCCTTCAAAATATCAAATTTTATAAGATCCGATCGCCCGTTCATAGGTTTAAAAATACCTAATTTTTTCTAATTTTTTCCACCAATTGTTTCCCACCTAATTATTTTTCCCACCAAGTTTCATCCTGATCCCTCCCCTCTAAGCGTTTTCCAAAATATTAGGTTCCCTTCCACAACTCCCCGCAATGTCACCGGATCCAGTCGGGATTTAAAATACGAGCTCTGAGTCACGATATCCTTTCAAATATCAAATTTCATTAAGATCCGATCACCCGTTCGTAGGTTAAAAATACCTCATTTTTTCTAATTTTTCCGATTTAACTGTAACTTCGTAGATACAAAGTGCCATAAAAACTAAAACCAACAGAAATTAAATAAAAAATCATAGTGAACAAAACATAAAATAGGTACAAATATAAACTAAATTGAATACGCATATCAAGCTTGAAATGGCAAAAAAAATCCTTACAAACAAGAGTTTGGCCACTGCCCCCTTCTCTCACTGTAAAAATCTAAAACTTACTGCGTAATTGGCGCTTTACTGAAACTATATGTGTTTTGAACATGCTATGGAAAAAACTAGTAAAATCAAGGTGAATATGTGATATATAATTATATTCTTCGCGCTGTGGATACCAGCGAACATAAGTAATCGCTATAAGTGAATACGACACACTACTGGTGTTCGGGTCCTGGAGGGAAGGCGGAAAATCAGCTCCCGTGATTTTTGGAATAGTATGACATTTCTTTTTTGTGGATGAGGAGGGAGTTCGGGCCATGGGTAAGATGGCTAGGGATCCCCTCCCATGATATTTGGATTAAATATTGTTAATAAGTGGATTTTGGGGTGAGGCAACAGAGAGAGGGCAAGGGGTTAGATCATATGATTTTTGGATTAAAATTTATTGAATAATTTTTTTATTGGGAGTGAGGTCAGCTCCCATAAATTTTGTATTGGAGTACCCTAATATTTTTTTTAGGAGGAGACGGGTTGAGCCATTCAGCAGGTGACATTGGTCAGCTCTTAAGATAAAATATAGTTAATAACAAACATTTTTTGGGAGGGGGGCTTGGACTTTGGAGGGAGGGGAAGGAGGCAGTTGCAAGGAATTTTTGAATAAAGTAGCTTTTAATAATTTTGTTTGGAGAGAGTCAAGCCATGGAGGGAGGACCAGAGGTTAGCCCCCGTGATTAATCGTTGATTAGTTTTTCTGGGAGGATAAGCCATGGTGGGACAGGGGTCAGCTCCCACAAGTTTCAGACTAAAATATCGTTAATGAATTGTTGGTTTTGTACGGGGAGGGGGTATGGCCAAAGAGGACCAGTGGTGATTTCCTATAATTTTGAAATTAAATTAAACCATTTTTTTAGGGGGCATGAAGGTAGAGCCAGCTGACATAAGTGACAACCCTTCCATGGGGCTATGGGGGTTTATACTGACCCTGAAGTTTCTGTATTTTGGTCGTTGAACTATTTTCAAAAACAGGTATCTCACAATTTTTATTGGATGTATTTGGGGTTAAAGAGAGTGTGAGGAGGATAAGTCCTCTGATGACTTCTGACTCGTAAAATGATACTCGATATACAATGATATTCTATTGAACTATATTCGATTTACAATGGAAGAAGCAAAATTTTTAAGTTTACGAAACAAATAATTGAAGAAAAAACGGGTTTAATATTTTTAAATAAAGCAGTGACAACAAAATAAAATAAAAACTACACTTTAAACTAACAAAAAATAAAAATACTCCGAATATTTCGGCCCCACCTCCGGGAGCCTTTCTCAACGGGAAAAAAAAAACAAAAAGGGAGAAAATTACAACATTTAAGACTATTTTTAAGACATTTTAAAAATGCCACGACAACTAAACCAAACTAAAAATATAAACAATCAAATATAAAAGAAACAAGAACTCACATTTTTAAAACAAACACTCCCGCACTTGACTGTAACTTTAGAAAAAACTGCAGTAATTGTTTCTATTGGCTAAAAAATTATAAAATTATAAAAATTATTTTAAGTTTATACCATCATCCCTTCCATAAAACGCCTAACTGGCAAACACTCCAGGGCAAAGACTTGCCCCTAGGCCCTTAGAGGTTGTGTTGACCCATGACAATTTTGTTATTTCGATTTTTTTATCTTTATTTAACGAAACAACTGTCTGAACATTTTTATCAGACTAAATTGGAGAAAAAAGGGCACAGGGGAGCTGGCTGCCAGCCAAACACTTTTGACTCTTAAGAGGGGCACTAGAACGTCCAAATTCCAATCAAATGAGCCATCTACAAGTTTATCTGACCACATTTTATCTATATATTTTATGAAAACAAAACATAAATGCCGTATGGCCTTTACCATTGACAATGCTATAGCGTTACCTCTAAAAAAAAAACTTGTGGCAGCTTTGAAAGAACCTTGCAGCACTTGTTGGCTCTGCCAAGTAACCCGACCTTCACTATTATTCCCAATAATATATCCCTAATATTATTAGATTGTCTTGATATATTATTGCTTGATGTGCGAGCTACATCCTCGAACGAGGCATCTGCAGTAAAAGCTTAAAATTCTGCTGTAGCGTTTGGGCAAAGTGCGCATTTGGGTATTGTGAGTAGTGCATATTTCTCAACTTTCACCAAATTTTCAGCCTGTTTTATCGTTTCTGTTCTTAATTGTCTGAACCTTTGCATAAAAATACAAAGTGTTCTAAATTAATCTGTGAACCGAAAATCCTCCATAATTGTGCCCTTCCGTAAGATTTCTGCTAGAAAAGGGCCTCATTATGTAATCTTTCAGCAGAAGGGCTTCATACCATAAAGAACAGTGCGGAAATATAGTGTTGATTCCAGGAGGGTTTTTTTCTTTGGGGGAAGAGTCCTGGTATCTGTACTTTCGATGCGCTTCCCAAACTAGGACTGAGAAAATACAGCACCGTAACTCCCAAATCCCTGAGGGAAAATAACACTAAGATAGTTGTTATAATTATAGATCCTAGGACCAGAATGGAAAGGACAATGAAACCTGATGTGGTTACCATCTTTTCATTTTTCTTGTGTTTTTTTTTGCTTCCACTTTGCTTAACAAATAAAAAAAATATATATTTCTAGTAAAGCGCGTAAATTCATGTTTTTTCATTCCATTAATCAGGAGAAGCTCATTAAGCAAGTTCAACTGCCCTTGTTTCTCTTTTTCGTTTTTTTTTTGAAGGTACCCACTTCCCCCTCTTCTTTCTTTTCTGAGAGCCACTGGCACTGTCGTTTTATTCGGAAGCAACACAATAACTAAAACAACGTCATTGGAAATATTATCATTTGTAATGTTTAGACTTTTTCAACAAACCACCAGATGATGAAAGTAGCGATATTAAAAACAGGAAAAGGTTTTTAAATGAGTTATTAGTTACTTTGGTCTATAGAGAAAGTAGTAAGCGTGATTCTTATGTTTTTGTCTGAAAGCTTAATTTCCCAGCATCTCTACTAAATAATATCATTGTGACCTGTGATTCCAATGGAAAAATAAACTTTAAAAATTTTGTAGGGAGCAATCAATTATGTGCAACATACCTCACATCCCCACAAGGAGGCGTATTTATGTAGAGATGTAACCGGACACCTTTCTTCAACTCCAACTTTTTCTTCGAATTTAAGAAAAGGATGCTATTGGTAAAATTTCCTATAAGAAAAAAAGGAGCAAATTAAAACAATTATTCGATTGAATTCGCATATGTTACAGTCCCAAATAGTTGAAGAGGTAAAAATTAATTTCAAATTAATAATTGGTTATTTATCTATAAACCATAGACATTAAGCACCGTAAATCCCCCCAAGCCCCCCCCGCGCGCGTAAGTTGTTACGCGCCATTGCAGTTGTGTCCCTGTGTCCTCACCTGTGAATATAGAAAGATATATATAATATATATATATATATATATATATATATATATATATATATATATATATATATATATATAAATAAATATATAAATATATATATATATATATATATATATATATATATATATATATATATATATATATATATATATATATATACTGGTGGGGCGCCTCGCGCCCCCCAAGCCCCCCTGCGCGCGTAAGTCGTTACGAGCCATATTAGTTACGCGCCATTGTAGTTGTGTCCCTGTGTCCCACCTGTGAATATAGATAGATTTATATATGTGTTACAAACTACGTAAAACTTGCGAATATACAACATTCTTGGCTTTCCCATTGTCTGTGCATATATAAAGCCTTATGTACTAATAATGACAGAAACATGGATTTCGTCTTCGGCTTTGGCCATTATCGACGGGTACTCCTGTTACATTTCCCCACGCTGCAGCGCATCAGGTGAGCCTATGACGCACGGTGGCGGTGTCGGTTTCTACTGCAAAGAAAACATGCCTCACAGGATCCTGGATGTCTCAGTGCCAAAGACCCATGACATCGAAGTTTCATGGCTTTGGGCACGACCAAAAGGCCTACCTCGTCAAGTGTCGTCACTGATATATGCCATAGTATATTTCCCTCCAAGAGGACCATACCGCCGACAACTAGTGGAATATCTCCAACAAAGTTGCGACCTCATCAGAACTAAATACCCATATGCTGGAATCTTTCTTTGCGGGGACTTCAACGACCTGAAGCCGAACTGGATCGAAAGCTCTACAGCCCTTCGTCAAATGGTTAATGTAAAAACAAGAGGAGAAAACACCCTCGATTTGATCTTCACTACACTTGGTGATTTCTACTTAGATCCCTCGGCGGAAGCACCACTCTCAACCAGCGACCACGCAACTGTTCTATTGCGACCAAAGTCAACAGTGGAACCTAGTAAACCAACTCAGTTCACTTACCGTCCGCTCACAGAGGAAGGCATAATTGGCTACAGAGAATGGCTCAACTCGGTATGCTGGTTCCGCCTTTTCAAAGACGAAAATGCAAACAGCATGACCGAACTCTTCTATGAGAAAACGTCTCGAGAGTACGAACGATTCTTCCCTGAGAAGAAAGTTACAATTAAGCCACAGAGCAAACCATGGGTTAACCCGAACATAAAAGCTGCAATGAGAGAGCGAGACATGCTTTACAAGACAAAGCCCCATTGTGATGAATATAAACGGAAGAGAAATATAGTAGTGAGACTACTAAAGCAAGCTAGGCGTCTGGTTGGACACCAAATATTCGCTAGGTTGTCAGCCAGTGATCCAAGGAAGTTCCACACAACTGTACGGAAGTTAATAGGACAGCAGAAGTCAAAATCTATTCTGAAGGACGAGCAAGGAAAGAATTTAACCGCAGAAATAATTAATGCCCACTTCTCAAATATTTGCCGCAAACAGCCTCCCCTCAATACTTTACCACAGAATGGTCCGATTGAAACCATCCCTGTCATCACAGTTTCCCAGGTCCAAGAAAAGCTCGAACACCTAGATATTAGGAAAGCCTCTTACCCCGGCGAAATTCCTATAAGGCTGATACACGCATGCTCCTCCTTCCTGGCCACGCCATTGGCTATGATGTATAACCAGTGTCTATTGGAAGGCGTTTTTCCAGATAAGTTTAAAAAGGCATATATCACACCTATTCCGAAGAAAACATCACCGACCTCACCGTCAGACCTTAGGCCGATTTCGAAGACGCCCATCATCTCGAAAGTCTTTGAAGACTTTATTCTACAGTGGCTACTAGCAGAAGTAGAACATAAAATCGACCCTATGCAGTTCGGTTTTCGTCGAGGGCACAGCACAACACATTATCTGGTCAGATTACTTCATGATCTACTAGAGCATCTAGAAATTTCGGAGGCCCTTGCTGATATAATAATTTCTGATTTCGTGAAAGCTTTCGATCTCCTTGACCACGAGACTGTTATCAATGAAGCCCGTGCCCTGGAGGTCTCGCAGTTTCTGCTGTGCATCATCGCAAGTTTCCTTTCTGGTCGTCAACAGTGCGTACAACTTGAAAACGGAGAAGCATCCAACTTCCAAGACATCACATGTGGAGCAGCCCAAGGAAGCAAGCTAGGTCCCATCTTATTTGTCATTGTAATCAACCGACTGATGAGACAACATAAACAAAGGTACAAGTTCGCAGACGACTGTTCAATAAGTCTACTACGATTCCTTCCACAAACACACGACCAACTCGAGCCCCTGGTTGCAGAGCTTCGGGATCAAGCTGATCAAGTGAAGCTCCAGCTAAGTCTTGAGAAAAGCTGTGTGTTGCGTGTCAACTTCCTAAAGAAGAAGAGCATTGACGAACCTGCACCTCTCCAAACAAAGAAATCAGTTAAAATACTCGGCATCACACTAAGTGACGATCTTAGGTTCGGAGATCACATCAACCAGATCACAGCAAAAGCAGCTGGTCTTCTAAAATCCTTTGCAAATCTCAAAAGGTTTGGAATGACAGAACAACTCCTTCTTTCGTGCTACAAAACTTATGTAATGCCCATAGTCATGTATGGCTGTCCTGTCTGGCACCCATCGCTCACAGAGAAAGACAGAAGTCAGCTTGAAACAATTCAGACAAGAGCCTGCAAAATAATTCTTGGATCAAATTACAAAGACTACGAAGAAAGCTTGAGCGAACTCAGGCTCCCAACCCTGGATGAAAGGAGGCACGAAACACTGATGAAGTTTGGAGCTGACATCCTGAAGTCCACAACGCACCAAGATATCCTGCCTCAGTTTAATTCAGTGACTCGCGCACACAAGACGAGGGTGGCAACTTTTAAAGAGGGAAAAGAACTGTTAGAATGCCCACCTACACACTCAACGACAAGACTTTTAAACTCCTTCGTTCCATACTTCGTGAAGCACTACAACGACAATATCCTCAAATCGAAGTGATAGCTCATCATGTGTGTTCTTTATGTTGCGTCTTTTTGCGTTTTCTATTTTCTTTTTTGTTTGACGATACCCATGTTATTGCATTGTGATAAAGGGAAAGAATAAAGATTATTATTATTATTATGCAAACGCTCTTTTTACAAACAAACAAACATGCATACACACAACTCGTTTTTATATAGATAGATAGATACAATACAAATTAACTGCGTAAAACTTGCGAATATACAACATTCTTCGCTGTCCCATTGTCGGTGCATATAAATAGATTGTCAGGTTTACCGACCCTCGAACATGCAACGTACAATTGTCCATGGGAAAAACAATTTGTATTAAGATCTATACCGCATTTTTCTAATTATTGCCCTTGAGCTTTGTAGATGGTGATTGTAAATGCTAATCGAATTGGGAATTGCAATCTTTTAAATTGAAAAGGCAGATCCGTTGGAATCATGGGAATGCGAGCAATAAGAACAGCCTCACCCTCAAAAGACCCTGTCAAGATTGTTGCCTCTATTACGTTTTCCATTGTTTTTTTTACGGCAAGTCGCGTGCCACTGCAAAGCTTTGAAGGGTTCATATTTCGTAACAATATTATTGGTAGGCCTATTTTTGGTTGTAGCACGTGTGGTGGAAACCCTGTGAGATCCAGGGAATTTAAAAATTCAGATGGATAATTAACCACTTCGTTTGGTTCCACAACTGTGTCGACTGACTTGTAGAGGACTGCCTGGTTTCGAATCCTGGTCAAAACAATATTGTTGATTTCGTGGACGTCTATATTTTCGGCTGCCAGAATCGCTCGTTCACTTAGCCATTTATGATTTTTATAATTGGTTAGAATATTCGGAAATACTTTTTCAATCAATTCATTTTTGAACATCGCTAAATTACAGAATTCAGCAGGTAGTTGTACACGTCCTGAAATTGAGTCTACTGGGAGCTTTCCGTTTCCAATTGCCAGCAATTGATCTGAAAATGTTTGACTAGAGTCATCGCTTTGCAATCGGACACACATATTTGTAGTTAATTTTAATGTCTTTACGTGTGCCCATAAATTAAAATTTTTAAGGTAAGCATTCATTTCGTCTGCAGGGGTTGATCTAAATATTATAGGTAATGTTTGCCTGAAATCTCCCGCAAGCAATATTAATGTGCTGCCAAAGGGTTTCGAATTCCGTCGCAAATCTCCCAAAGATTGATCCAGAGCCTCGAGCGATTTTTTGTGTGCCATTGTGCACTCGTTCCAAATAATAAGTTTGCATTGCTGCAATACCTTGCCCATCCCAGATGATTTTGAAATATTGCACGTGGGAGTTTCTGTAGAATGCAAATTCAGAGGCAATTTCAAAGCGGAATGAGCAGTTCTTCCACCAGGCAGCAACGTTGCGGCTATTCCAGACGACGCAATTGCCAACGCTATATCATTTTTTGATCGAATTGATACCAGAATCAGTTTTATCACAAACGTTTTACCAGTACCTCCTGGTGCATCCAAAAAGAAAATTTCTCCAACGTTGTCATCGACACAATGCATTATCGTATCATAAATGTCTTTTTGCTCCGACGTTAACTTAGAAATGTTATTTTGTACATACGACAATAGATCACTCGTGCTGTAACTTTGTTCACGATCCAATTCCACACATGTCGAAACAGCAGCGGTACGATTAGGTGAAGGCATTCCCAAATCCTGAAGAGGTTTGTTTGCCATACATACGCACAAATCTTCAATAATAACTAAAGTGTAGTTATAAATTTCTGATGTAAAATCAAAAGTCATATCTGACGTCTCTAACCGTTTTCGATGGAGTATATCTTCGAAAATTTTCGATTTATATTTTTCCCATAACTCTGTAGGAGCTAAAGGAGAGCAAATTGTTAGTATGATTCCAAACAATGCACGAATTTGACTTGGAGTTGATGTTTCGCACGCGTCATTGATGCAATTATCCAAGTGTTGGTCATTCTCCAATAAATTCAGAGCTTGGCATGCACACGCTTTCTTGAGCGTGTGGCAAATGCTGTTGGACTCTCCAGAAACGCTAACAATACTAAATCAATGTCAAATGCAGTCATTCCTGACTTAGCTGAGGGACTTTTGGTCAAAAATGAGGAAATTGAAGTAGTGAGAGAGTTCAAATATCTAGTCAGCATTCTTATGCAAGATGCCAATCCTGAAAGAGAAATTTTGTGCCGAATAGCATTGGCTGGCTCTGCCTTCAATTGTCTCAGAAATGTTTGGAGAAATAGCAAATATTCCCAGAAGCTAAAACTCAGAATTTATAATAGCAATGTCCTCTCCGTCCTTACATATGGTTGTGAAACTTGGAGTATCACTGCGCAACTAGGAAAACGACTATGGGCATTCGATAATAACTGCCTAAGATATATTTTGAATATACATTGGACTGAGAGAATAAGAAATGATGAGATTTATACCATGACAAATCATACCCCCATCCTTGATGCCATTAGAAAGCGACGATGGAGGTATTGGGGGCACATGGTGAGAATGGGTGATGGAAGGCTACCTCATGACATATGGTGTTGTATACCCCCTGGCCTCCGCAAGTCAGGGAGACCCAAAATGACCGTTGGCAGGATGTTAGAGAAGGAGGGGAAGCTGACGAGGTCTTCGATGGAGGAGCTTTGGTCAAAGGCTCAGGACAGGTCGTCGTGGCGAACCACTGTTTCTGCCTTATACACCCTCAGGCGTTGGAGGACCTAAGTAAGTAAGTTGGCATGCACTACAGTAAGTGTCATGTATAATACCGTTTACAGTTCTCAAATACTCAAAGGACGTCGGACCTGGTACATTCACGAAAAGCAGGTGGAGAAAAAAGCATTCATGTTGATTCGGGAGAATGGTATAGAGTCTTCCTATCGTGGTATCTTTGAAGATGGAAGGTTGGCCGTCGACTGACTTACCCTGTTTTCGACGTTCAATTACTTTATTTTTAGCTTTCCACGTGTGATACGAAGGCAGAACAAATACAAAGTAGAGAATAGGGAAAATCTTTTCAAGATAGTGGAAATCAGTTCTGTGGATATTTCGGCCCTATGTCCAAGGGCCGTCTTCAGCACATTCAAGAATAAGAGAGAAACTATATATATATATATACATATATATATATAAATGAACTTACATCAAATTGTGAGAATTAAAACTAAATAATTAAAAACACTTTTTAAAAAGTATTCATGTTGATTGGGGTGAACGGTGTAGAGTCTTCCTATCGTGGCATCTTTGAAGATGGTAGGTTGGCCGTCGACTGACTTACCCTGTTTTCGACGTTCTAATACTTTATTTTTAGTATTCCACGTGTAATACGAATGCACTTCAGTACAAAGCAGTTTTTTGCAAAAGAATCATTTTTGCAAAACGAAAAGAAAGCAGTTAACGTTGTATCCGGTGGATTTAGGGCTCTTTGTTGCACGTTGGATTCCGAAAAATAAACACGTTGACCATTCTGTAAATGTGCCGCAAAGTGAACAACAGCTGGACTTCGTTCATGTATCCGAAATGAAAGAATTCGCCAAACAGCTTCATTACTGCTTATGTATCTTCCAGCCTGATATTGTACGATTTCGTCGATATCACTGATTTCAGACTGCAAGCCAAAAACTGCCATGTCACTGCCTTTATTGACTTATTTACATATGTATTTGATTGCCTTAACGGAGTTACAGTATTCAACATTTGTGTGCATTAAATATTTTTGATAATAAAGGGGAATATGGAACAACCCACTGGTTATCTACTTCGATGGTGGTACCGTTACGCTTCTTTATTATTACTGTTTTACCGCCATTTTCAGTAGATCTTCTTCTATATTGTGGGTAACCATCATTGCCAGTAATTGTGTTGGGTACTAAAAGTAGAGGATATTGCTTTCTGCACCTTCCTTTCGCCATGCATGGTGAATTTTCGTTCAGTGCACCGCAAGGTCCATGTATCATATTTTTTACAACAATATCATATAACCCCTTATCGATATTTTCATCAGGTATTTCAGCGGAAATCGCATCATCAATTTCATTAGAAGTAATTTTATAATGTAGCCAGATTAGTATATGTGCGTGTGGCAATCCTCGTTTTTGCCATTCCAATGAGTACATCCAGCATCGCACTGACCCAAACACTTCAAGTTTTACTATGTAGTTTATCAGTGATTTCAACTTTTGCCGGAAGACACGGGCCGTAATGTCATGTCTATGAACCGCCAATTGTCCATGAAGTAAAAGCTGCTGTATCTCGTCCCAAGATTGATTTCATGTAAATGTAATAAATAAATCTGGACGACCATAGAGATGAATATACGTAATAGCATCTTGAGCATATTCATGCATATGACGGGGACTGCCAGCATATGACGAAGGTAAAATCGTTAATCTTCCAACGTTTGTGGTATTACCGTCATTTACAACTGCATCTCGGAAATGAATGTATTGTTCAGAGCGGAGCTTGGTCTGATTCAGACGGATAAATAGCAAACGTTCTGATTCAATTTTTGCATACATTTCAACGATGTATTGGTGAAACAATTGACGATATTTTAAAATAAAATTGTCTTCATCCTGCCGAATCATTCATTTCTTTGTTAGTGGCTGGATTTATCAATTTAATATTAAAGTGATAGCCGTCGGCTCCATCCCAAAAAAATGATAGGATATTGTAGGGCATCGTAGCATCGATGAGTTTCAGCAATTCTTACCAGCTCAGCGTTTCACTTATGAAGAATAATATCTCGAGGTAAAAACTGATCACCGACCATAACGATTGCCACTTCGTCGATAATTGGAGCATGGTAGCAACGCACATGTTGGCCAGGAGGCGTTTTGTCAGCGGAAATAACAATTTTATGCGTATCAGTAGGCATCAAATCGATAGCTGTTTTGAACAGACGCACTAAATTATTATTTTCGTGGGAAAGATGTTGCAATTGGGAAACGATAGTCATTTCAATGTCGGGAGAAATTTCGCAACGTGCATTCAATTCAGAATTTCTATTACTGATGAAGTACAGTTGTAAAAATTTATGATTCTCGCCTGAGAATGGTAGAAGGGACCCTGCTCTATGATAAATTTGCCCTTTTACTTTGAAAGTAGGCATAAATTGATCTGAATTTTCGATTTGGGTACCAAACGACGTCATTTGGAAACATGAATTATATTTTCTGATCTGTGATAAAAAAAAACGCTTAGATTCTGACGTAGTTCCAGTAAGTAAAGTCTTCAATGGCTCTGGTGGTGCAGCCAGTAGAGGAAGTTTAACTTTTCCTGAGACGCAACAAATTCCCATTGTTTCACCATTAAATTTCAAGGCCTTGCAACAGGGAAAAATTTTAGACATAGTCCCGATTTGAACACATCTACTCAAGCTATAATCATCGACTGGGCTGTACCTGAATCCCAGGCGAAAATTTTCAGGTTGCTCTTGCGATTCCTCGGCACGCTTTCTTATGGTGATTTCTCTTTGAGACGGCAGCCTAATTTCACGCTGTTATTGTGATTCCTCGGCACGCTTTCTTTTGGTGATTTCTATTTGAGACGCAAGCCTGTTTTCTCACTGTTGTTGTGGGTCCTCGGCACGCTTTCTTTTCATACTTTCTCTTTTAGCCGCAAGCCAGTTTTCATGCTGTTCTTGTGATTCCTCAGCACGCTTTCTTTTCTTACTTTCTCTATCAGCCGCAAGTCTTTTGGCATAGACTCTTTGAGCAGCTTCCTCGGCTTTTGCCATTGTAGGTTCTTCAGTCATTTTACAATGAAAA
The DNA here is from genome assembly GCF_032884065.1 of Artemia franciscana. NCBI lineage: Eukaryota > Metazoa > Arthropoda > Branchiopoda > Anostraca > Artemiidae > Artemia > Artemia franciscana. The sequence continues at coordinate 40,340 of NW_027062620.1, read as the reverse complement.
ATTTCTCTTTGAACGATCTTCTTAAATACTTATAATGAAGTCATATACTAAGCCTCGTCATAACAAACATGACGACAACTAACTTCATGACGACATACAGCTCAATCCTTATAATGACGTCAGTCGACAGACACACAAACAAACAACTTATTTTTATATGCTAGCTGTTGGGGTGGCGCTCCACGCCACCCCAACAGCCCCCGCGTGCGTAAGTCGTTACGCGCCATATTAGTTACGCACCAATGTAGTTGTGTCCCTGTGTCCCACCGGTGAATATAGACAGATATATATATATTTTTAACTACGTAAAACTTACGAATACAACACTCTTCGCTGTCCCATTGTCTATGTGTCCCCTGCGTCATTTATATATCCCCCTGTGCCCCCCGGCGTCCCCGTTGTAGTTGTGTCCCAGTCTCCCGGTCGTCATTTATATTCCCTATGTCCCAGTCGTCATTTGTGTCAAGGTGTCCCAGTCTCTAATTTCTCTTTGAGTGTCCCGGTCTTCATTTATAATCCCTGTGTCCCGGTGTCCCTGTCGTCATTTGTGTCCCGGTCTGTAATTTCTCTTCGAACATTCCCTCTGTCCCGGTCGTCATTTATATATCCCCCCTCTGCCCCCGGTGTCCCCGTTGTAGTTGTGTCCCTGTGTCCCGATCGTCATTTATATTTTCTGTGTCCCGGTCGCTATTTATTTCCCGGTGTCTCAGTCTGTAATTTCTCTTTGAGTGTCCCGGTCGTCATTTATATTCCCTGTGTCCCGGTCGTCATTTGTGTTCCGGTGTCCCGGTCTGTAATTTCATCAGTTGACAAACATGACGTCAGTCATCAAACAGCTTCATGACGACATACAGCTCAATCCTTATAATGACGACAGTCGACAAACATGACATCAGTCGAAACACAAACATGACGTCAGTAGACAGACAAACAAACAACTTATTTTTATATATATATACCATTGTAGTTGTGTCCCAGTGTCCCGGTCGTCATTTATATTCCCAGTGTCCCGGTCGTCATTTACATTCCCAGTATCCCGGTCGTCATTTGTGTCCCAGTGTCCCAGCCTGTAATTTCTCTTTGAGCGTCCCGGTCGTCATTTATATTCCCTGCGTCCCGGTCGTCATTTGTGTCCCGGTATGTAATTTATACATCCCCATGTGCCCCCGGCGTCTCCGTTATAGTTGTGTCTCTGTTTCCCGGTCGTCATTTATATTCCCAGTATCCCGGTCGTCATTTGTGTCCCAGTGTCCCAGTCTGTAATTCTTGGGATTTGAACATCCCAAATCCCAGTCTGGGATTTGAACATCCCGGTCGTCATTTATATTACCTGTGTCCCGGTCGTCATTTGTGTCCCGGTCTGTAATTTATCTTTTAGTGTCACGGTCGTCATTTATATGTCCCGGTCGTTATTTGTGTCCCAGTGTCCCAGTCTGTAATTTCTCTTTGAGTGTCCCGGTCGTCATTTATATTCCCTGTGTCCCAGTTTTTAGTTTTCTTTTTCTCCTTTATTTTTCAGTTTTTTTCCTTTTTTCTTTTTTTTTCTTTTTCAGTTTTTAGTTTTTTTAGTTTTTTTTATTAGTTTTTAGTTGTTTTTTTCTTTTTAGTTTTTTTTTTGTAGTTTTACCTTTTTTAGTTTTCTTCTTCTTTTGTATTAATGCTAAAGCCAAGCTTCGAACCTGGAACCTCTCGGACCTAGAACCTGGAACATAACGCTTTACCAACTCAGCTACTTCGGCTTGAATACATTCGTTTTTGAATTGATATATGATGACTAACTTCATGACGACATACAGCTCAATCCTTATAATGACGTCACTCGACAGACAGACAGACAAATCATTTCCTAACACCTAGTTGGTGGGGGCGCTTGGCGCAATTCCCATGCATTCCATGGGAAAAACAATCCGTATTCACATCTATACCTTATGATTCTAATGATTGCCCTTGAGCTTTGTTGATGGTGATTGCTAATCGAACATTCCCTGTGTCCCCGTCGTCATTTATATATCCCCCTGTGCCCCCCGGCGTCCCCACTCTAGTTGTATCACCAAGGCGTCAAAATGTCCTGCAAAGTAGCGTGTTTACTTTTTCACCAACGAATGCATACTGCTCCGAGGGCAATGCTTTGAGAAGTCACGTAGCAATCATATAGATTTTACCCATTATATTTCTCTGGTTATATTTCATCTAGTTATAAAATAAAAAAACAATTTTTTTTGAAATGAAAGTAAGGAGCGACATTAAAACTTAAAACGAACAGAAATTACTTCGTATATGAAAGGGGCTTTTCCTCCTCGACACCCCGCTCTTTACGCTAACGTTTTTTATTGTTTTAAAAAGTAGAGTTGCGAGAAAGAATCAAACATAAACGCAAGGAGCGGGGTGTCGAGGAGGAAAAGCCCCTTTCATATATGGAGTAATTTCTGTGCGTTTTAAGTTTTAATGTGGCTCCTTACTTTCATTTCAAAAAAACTTCTTTTTTTAAATTTAATTTCTGAAAGTTTTTGAATTAATACATGTCTGATTTTGGCTCTCCGTACATAAATTATTAAAATGAAATTTGCATATTAATTCTTTTTTTGGCTAAATGGCTTTCTCTTAGTTTTGATCAGACGATTCTCAGAAATAAGGGGTAGGGAAGGAGGCCTAGTTGCCCTCCAATTTTTCGGTTCCTTAAAAAGGCAACTAGAACTTTTAATTTTTAACGAACGTTTTTATTAGTAAAAAATATACGTAACCTAAGAATTAAATTACGTAGCAAACTTTTATATTCCTATATTTTTGATTATATATATGAGGGGGTTTGTCCCCTCGTTAATACCTCGCTCTTCAACCTAAATCTCAAGTTTTGTCCCAATTCTTTAAGAATGACCCCTGAATCAGAAAGGCCGTAGAATAAATAGTTGAAATTACTAAAAATAATTTAGCATAAAGAGCGAAGTATTTATCTCCTCCTAAATACCTCGCTCTTTATGATAAAGCATTTTTAGAACCCCTCATATGCGTAATAATCTCTGTTCTTTTAAGTTTTAATGCTTCTCCTTACTTTCAATTGAAAAAAACTTTTTCATGTTTATATTTTCATTGTTTGTTTTTTTAAATAGTAATGCTAGAAAATCCTGCGCCCTTTTTATTGAATTTCTCTTCCCCCATGAAATGTTCCTCCAAAGAAAGATCCTCCCATATACCCCCCTCCCCTGAACCCCACACACTAACCAAAAAAATCCCCCTGGAAACGTCGGTACACTTCCCAATAACTATTACTGTATGTAAACATTGTTCAAAGTTTGTAACTTGCAGCCCCTCCCCCAGGGACTGTAGGGGGTAAGTCATCCCCAAAGACATAGTTAGTATGGCTTTCGACTATGCGGAACAAAATGGCTATCTCAAATTTTTTATCCGTTGACTTTGGGAAAAAAATGAGCGTGGGAGGGGGTCTAGGTGCCCTCCCATTTTTTTGTCACTTAATAAGGGCACTAGAATTTTTCATTTCCGTTAGAATGAGCCCTCTTGCAACACTCTAGGACCAATTGGTCGATACGATGACCCCTGAAAAAAAAAAAAACAAAAAACAAACAAACAAATAAACACGCACCCGTGATTTGTCTTCTGGCAAAAAATACGAAATCCCACATTTTTGTAGACTGGACCTTGAAATTTTTTCTATAAGGTTCACTGATACGCTGAATGCGATGGTGTGATTTTCGTTAAGATCCTATGACTTTTAGGGGGTGTTTCCCCCTATTTTCCAAAATAAGGCAAATTTTCTCAGGTTCGTAACTTTTGATGACCAAGACGAAATTTGATGAAACTTATATATTTAAAATCAGCATAAAAATCCAATTCTTTTGATATATCTTTTAGCATCGAAATTCCGTTTTTTCGAGTTTCGTTTACTATTGAGCCGGGTCGCTCCTTACTACAGTTCGTTACCACGAACTGTTTGAATACGATCACGCTCAACACACATATCGGTATCAACGAGGCCCTGTTGAAAAATCTTCCATCAAAATGCAAATCATTAAAAGAAATCCGAAACAGGTCTTGTGTAACAGCTTGCACAAAAATATTTTCACATGTTCGGGTCTAAGCGTTTGAAGTAAAAGGACTACTGACCAAAATAAAATCTGCCTAGCTGAATCTTAAGAGCACAATACAACCTCTTTTACAATTCGATTATCATGTGTGGGGGACTTTTCATTTGGAGCCTTTAAACGGGCTAAATGATCTCTAAAAGACTGATTATAACCTAGTAACCCAAAACTTAACAAAGTGAAATTAAACATGTCATAGCAAGGATCATTTCTTCTCCTATTCGTGTAATAAAACAGATGCATAGTTGAAGCTTTGTTTGTTTCCATCTTACATTTGATTGGTGTTAATGAGTATTTTCATTCATATATCTGTCTTGTTGGTTCTCTATAACAATTTTTTGTCTAATTTTTAAATAGACACACATTTTTACAGATGACTGTTTAAATTTATTCCTTCAGGCAAGAGGCCCCACTTGCAAAATGATCTGCTATTCTTTCTTCATAATTGCTAAAATGATCTTATGCATCATTATGTGATAAAACTTATAAGTCTACGTAGAAAAAGCATTAAAATAAATGTAAAACAGTAATAAAATTAGAGTTATCACCCCAATGCCACCTTAATCAGGCTTAGATTAGAGGAAGGGAGATGACAGATTAATTCCTACACCCCCCCCCCCATGCACATGTACACTTACCTATACTAGCTTGAAAGTCGATGAAGATATAGAAAATTTAGGCCATGAAATGCATTCTTTTAGACAAGTGATAACCCTCTCCTCTACACAACAGCTACAAACAATCTTTTATAATAGCTGATACACAATCATTTGTCGCTGCATATTATTGTCATGAAAATTTAAAAATCAGCTTGAATACAACAAGGATTAAGGCTTATCAACTTAATTTGTGTCCAATGATATTTATCCTATGATAGAAAATCATGAATAACTTCTGCGATTTAAGTGATTTTGAACTTATTGATTTTTAGTGACTCTCGAGTTAAAAAGGAAAAAAAAAAAAAAACCTTTGTTTCACTTTTTCTGTATATGCTTTAAATATTGTGGAAAAAAAGAAATCAAGTTATTTTAATCTGTTGAATAAAAATTTTGTGGATGGGAAGTGACCGTAGATTTTTTTTTTTTTTCTTAGTTCTTTCTGCCAGTATTAAAAAAATGTTCGTTGCAGAATTTTTAATTTCTTACTAGAAGGTATGAAGTTGGTTCCAGAGGGTAGAACTTTGGATTATGTGTAGATTTTATAATCTATAACCATTACAGAAAATTTCTAATGTCTAACACAAATAGTTTGAAAGCAAAATCAGAAAAATACAACTTCAAAATTTGCTTAATTTTACTTTATTTTATCCATGTTTACGGCTTAATAGCGTTGTTCATCAGCCAATAGAAAAAAAGCTGAATTTTACTCCACAAGGCATTATGTCTTTCCGATTGAAACTGTCGACTTGTCAATAAGACATTTGAGCTATGAGGAAGAAAACTATCAACAGAAGGTGGCTAAATTTAAAATACCCGTAAGTGAAACTTACATATACAAGTTTCATCCCCTCTTGTCCAAAAGCTTGTAAAATCACTTCCGATGGGTTGTGAGTTCTAGAAGTTCATGATTTGGAGGGACATTAACTTCTCGTCTCCGAGATATTAAACAGAAGAGAAATTTTTTTGGAGGAAAGGGGTGCTGGATGTGGGATGTTTTTTCAGACAGGGAAAACCTTTTATAAAAGGCTGATAATATAAAAAAATAATTGAAAAATAACAAGTATACAAATGTTTCTGCGGGGAGGGGTTTGAAACAATGCCACCCACACATGTCTAATGACATGTCTGAAAAGGCATAAATCAACTAAACTTCAAGGTAAGTAAAAATAAGTGTCATATTTTACCTCTGATGATCTTTACCTTGTACCTCATAAGCTGTATAAGGTTGTCCTTTCAATATGGTAATAATTACCTATATTTCCCTTATTTGTGTATGTTTCACAAATGATTGGTTTATCAACAACTGTTTTTATGGCACTTGGTATTAACCAAGTGACATATAGCAGTCGCCAATTCTGTCGGTCTGTCTGTCTGTCGGTCTGTCGGTCTGTCCCGGTTTTGCTACTTTAGGCACTTCCAGGTAAGCTAGGACGATGAAATTTGGCAAGCGTATCAGGGACCGCACCAGATTAAATTAGAAATAGTCGTTTTCCCGATTTGACCATCTAAGGGGGAGTGGGGGCCCGGTTAATTCGCAAAAAATAGAAAAAATGAAGTATTTTTAACTTATCAGCGGGTATTTGGATCTTAATGAAATTTCATGTTTGGAATGATATTGTGTCTTAGAGCTCTTATTTTAAATCCCGGCCGGATCTGATGACATTGGGGGGAGTCGGAGGGGGAAAACCTAAAGTCCCGGTTTTGCTACTTTAGGCACTTCCAGGTAAGCTAGGACGATGAAATTTGGCAAGCGTATCAGGGACCGGACCAGATTAAATTAGAAATAGTCGTTTTCCCGATTTGACCATCTGGGGGGGGGGAGTAGGGGCCGGTTAATTCGGAAAAATAGAAAAAATGAAGTATTTTTAACTTATGAGCGGGTGATTGGATCTTAATGAAATTTGATGTTTGGAATGATATTGTGTCTCAGAGCTCTTATTTTAAATCCCGACTGGGTCTGATGACATTGGGGGGAGTTGGAGGGGGGAAACCTAAAATCTCGGAAAACACTTAGAGTAGAGGGATCGGGATGAAACTTGATGGGAAAAATAAGCGCAAGTCCTAGATACATGATTGACATAATCGGAACTTATTTGTTCTCTTTGGGGTAGTTGGGGGGGGGAGTAAGTCTTAAAAATTAGAAAAATGAGGTATTTTCAACTTGCGAACGGGTGATCAGATCTCAATGAAATTTGATGTTTAGAAGGATATCGTGTCTTAGAGCTCTTATTTTAAATCCCGACCAGATCATGTGATGGGGGCGGGGAGTTGGGAGGGGGAACCTAAAACTTGGAAAACACTTAGAGTGGAGGGATCGGGATGAAACATGGTGGGAAAAATAAACACAAGTCCTAGATAGATGATTGACATAAACGGAACGGATCCGCTCTCTTTTGGGTAGTTGGGGGGGGGGGGTTAATTCTGAAAAATTAGAAAAAATGAGGTATTTTTAACTTACGAACGGGTGATTGGATCTCCATGAAATTTGATTTTTAGAAGGATATCGTGGCTCAAAGCTCTTATTTTAAATCCTGACCGGATCTGGTGACATTGGGGGATGTTTGGGATGGGGAGACCTAAAATGATGGGAAACGCTTAGATTGGAGGGATTGGGATGAAACTTGGTTGGAAAAATAAGCAAAAGTCTTGCATACGTAATTTACATAATTGGAACGGATCCGCTCAATTGCGGGGGGGGGGGGGTAATTCTGAAAAATAAGAAAAATAACGTATTTTTAACTTACGAAGGAGTGATCGGATCTTCATGAAACTTCATATTTAGAAGGACCTCGTAACTCTGATATCTTATTTTAAATCTCAACCGGATCAAACGTAATTGGGGGGGGGGCAGTTGGGGGGACCGGAAATCTTAGAAAATACTTAAAGCGGTGAGATCAGGATGAAACTGGATGGGAAGAATAGAAACCTGTCTAAGATACGTGACTGGCATAACTGGACCAGATCTGCTCTCTTTGGTGGAATTGGGAGGGGGGAGGTAATTTTGAAAATTGAGGTATTTGTAACTTACGAAAGGGTGACCAGATCTTAATGAAATTTGATATTTAGAAGGATCTTGTGCTATAAAGTTTAACTTTAGGTTCTGCATTTCTCACAAGTGCCAAATGAGCTCTTGGCTCTTGGCTCTTCCGACCTCGTACCATATGAGCTCTCGGCTCTTCCGACCTCGTCCAAATGAGCTCTTGGCTCTTCCGACCTCGTACCATATGAGCTCTCGGCTCTTCCGACCTCGTCACAAGTGCCATATGAGCTCTTAGCTCTTGTTTATTTCTATGGTTCTTTTCATTTGTTTTAGGAAGGTGCTACTTGGAGAACAAGATGGACATAATTTGTCAAATGGATTTAGAATTTCAGAAGAATTTTCAGCAAATCTTATTATCAAGTCTTAAAAGTTGCTTGAATTGAAGGCTGTTTGAGGAACCATGGGTAAAGGAGGAGGGTATTCTAGACTATGTGAATTTTTCGGGGTGCTTGAAATGAAACTAATGTCACAAATAGTTTATGCCCGTATTGAAAGGCAGCTTGGTAATGCTTGGGTGAAAAGTTTATCGGAAATTTTGCTAGAAAATGGACGAAAGGCCTTAAAATCAGCCATTCATGATGATAGGAAATAAGGAGGACTCATACTGGAAAAAAGTGATATGTGATGGAGGCTGGAATAAGCATAGCAAAGGACATGATTATTCGGCCAAGAATTGTTTTGCAGTTATAAATGCATTTACGAAAAAACTGTTATATGTTGGCATAAAAAATACATACTGTTATATATGTTTTTCTTCTGCAAACGCCAAAGTAATTCCTAAAGATCATTTCTGCTTCCTGAATTATAACACAAATTCGAAGAGTATGGAAGCATATATTCTAGTTGAAGTCTTTCTTTCCAGTGAGGAGATTTCAGTTTTTTTTTACAGTTTATCAGTCAAAGTGATTCTAGTGTTTTTTTTATAAGCTAAAACAAAGTGTTTCCTACGGTTCCGATATGCGGAAACATGAATGCGCACATCAAGTCACAAAAAATTATACAATCCATCTATATAATTTGTGCAAAAATGAAAAAGGTTTGTACGCAAAATTTCTTCCCAAAGAAGTTATCCAGCAGCTGACAAAAAATGTAAGGGGTGCAATAAAAATAAACTCTGAAAATAATGGAACAGCGGAAGAATTGAAAAACTTATTAAAAAGAGGTCAGTACCATGTAGTCAGAGCGCCAGATTCTGTATCTCGCTTATTTCGATTAGTACCCATGCCGGAAGGTACAAAAATGTTAAGGGTGGATCCCATGGAAGTCGACCATGCTGAAAACGAATATCGTAGGGCGCATGTTCGCCGTTGGGGCGTTTCTGAAATATAGGCCAAAAACACTAAATTTGGCCTATAATGGGGTTCGATGATTCTAATTTTTTTTACAGATAAGATTGGTCAAATCCAGCGTACTCTTACATCAATAGAAAGAAGAGACTTGGGGCTACACGAATATGATTTTTGTTTGTAAAAAAAAAAAAAAAAAAAAAAAAAAAAAAAAAAAAAAAAAAAAAAAAAAAAAAAAAAAAAAAAAAAAAAAAAAAAAAAAAGTACACTACTGCAGTTTTTAAAAAAAGTCAGATTTTTGTCAACAAATTTCTAACAGAAAAGCTAAAAACTCGAAATTTTTTCAAGATAAAGTATTTTTTTATATTAAAAAAGAAAGCCCGTTTAATTCCGAACACATTCAGCTAAGAATAGAAGTTTAAATTATTATATCTGGGGGGGGGGGTCTGCAACTATTTCAGTGAGTGTACCCGATAATATGAATTTTGTTTAGTAACCTGCTACCTAGCGGGAAGTTGATTGATAAGCTATGCAGAAGAAATTGATCAGCAGAAGATGACAAAGAAAAGTGAGTCAAGTAGGCCAAGATAAAAAAAAAAAAAAGTCACTTCAGGTTGATTCAACATGTGATTCTGAGGCAAATACTGATTTGCTGATGGATCATAATGAAGAATATGACACAAATTTGGAAGATCAAATAACAATTTTTAAAGAAATAGAATTTTTAAAAGCAGTTTTGGTGTTGAAAAGTTGGCTGGAAAAATGAGTGTAAATTTTTTTTGCAGAGGTAAGAGACTTAATGAAAGTAATTTACATAATTAAATATCACAAGAAACTAGGTTATACTGACTAATTTAGATTTATAAGGACTGATAATAAGGCATGTTATATTGATCAATCAGATTTAGCATTGCAACTTCCAGTTTTAGTGAAAATGCTTGTCAAATGGAATATCTGTGATTTGAAATTGATTTGTCAATATTTAATCTTATATCTTGCTTTTCCTTCATGAAGCACCAATCAACCATGCAACAGTCAAAAAATCTCTGCGAACGTTCACGACAATAAGTAAAGCTGTCGGATGTGACAATACGGTGGTCACGCAAGATCTCTTCATATATCAGCTAGCACATGGAGTGAAAAGTAAATACCCGGATGACTTCAAAGACGTAATCCTACGGATGGGAGGCTTCCACCTCCTGCTCAACTAACTCAAGGCAGTTGGTAAGATAATGAGCAGCTCCGGACTCAAAGAGATTATAGTGCTGCTACCTGGTACATGCGAAAAGGTATTTCAAGGGAAAGGCTAATGCCAAGATATCAATGCCTACTGCATACTGTACGGGCTCTTGCTAGCCCTCTACTGATAGTCCTTGGAAGAGTATTAATCCGAAGCACAAGAAGACTTATCTCGTCTGGACCATCTGGGTAGCGCCATTGAGCTATTCAGAACTTCATTGGCAAACTGTGCTAACGCGCAAATTGCACTTCAGAAGGTAAACGATACTTTAATCACTTTGGCTCCCATAATGAATGCCTTCGAAACCCTTCGAAATACGTCACCCACGTTTGCTTTCTGGCGGTAGTTCTTGGAAATACTTGAAATAGCGATGCAATTCAATCACGCTGAACGAGACTGTAACTGGGAGTCTCATTTGACAGCAACTGCCCGAATGTTACCATACTTGGTGGTGGCTGACCATCCTCGGTATACAAGATGTCTCATACAGTACCTATATGACATGCGAAGTTTACCACAAACCTTCCCTGATGTACACAGAAGGCTCATGAAAGGATACTTCGCAGTGAAGAAAATGCACACCAGGTTTACGGCCACCTGTTCCGATAATATACTGGAAGGCAAAGTGAACAAGGATGCAAAGACGACGGCCGGAATAATAGGAGAACAAATGGATGAGAGACAGACTGAAGCTTGGATTCTTACCTTACCGATTTCCGCTGTCATCAGCAATGATTTCTTGCAAGTAGTCACCTTTTTCATAGAGGCATTGAAATATCGCGAAGACAATCAGTCGACGACGACGCGAATACAACTTTCACGAGATAGAGTTCGAGACATTTTCACTACATGTGGCAATCCGTTCAGCAGAGTGGACTTCGACCTAGTGAATATTGTGACGTCAGAAGTTGTGGACGATAAGAAGATTGTTTCTGATATTACTTGCGTAGCCACAAAAGGAAAAGAGGTGGTTGAAGACTTTCTATGCAACAGGAAAGACGATGTAAAAAAGGTTGTGCTCCGAACTTTCCCTTCAGAGAAAAACTCAGAAAGTGAATGGTGTCCCTAAAACCTATCTCCTGAGCTCTGAAGTAACAGCCCTAAAGAGAATCATTACTGATTGGGCCTTTATATACGCCATCTAAGCTAAATTCAGGGTGATTGTGGTTGAGTTTGATTCGTTTCTGTTAAATGGGATAAAGCTTCTGAATTACTTTGAGGGTATTTTCATATTGATTTCTACACTCTAGAGATAGATTTTTAGCTAAGGTGAATTTGAGAGACCTTCTCCATTTCTTAGTATAGGCCTTTTTCTCGGGATGTTTTTATCAGCGCCATCTTTTTTCTCATATTGACTAGCTCGCCATCTACATCGCCTTTTCCATATAGTAATATTTTTTTGGCTTTCCATATAGCGCCGGTCTATAGTTGCCAAGTATCTGTCTTCCAAAAGTCCGCAGATTAATTATACATTTGGAGAAACCTTTCAATAAGTGCAATTCATTAAGTGCTGATTTTTTCTCAGAACAAGCAGAAGAGGGGAAGGAACCCCCCGGAAGTACCGTATTGTACCCGCCGGTATTCAGTTACCCGTAAATTGCGGAGAATAGGTGAGGGGGTCCTTACCCTTGTTCCTGGGTTATTTCAGTAACTTTCGGTTATTTCTGTGCCATCAATATGCAAATTAAGTACAGGAAAGATACTTTATTTGACCTTTCTTCACCCCTGTATACGGTGGCGCCATCTACCTTTTCGAACTTGGTGACTTTTAATCTTCTGACGAAGCCACCAGATGCTGCTACCGTCTCTTTTTTAGATGTCAGCACTATTCATAGTAGATCTACTTCTAAGCCTCCCATTAAAACGAGTCGCAGTTGCAGAAGTGGTAAACGCGTTTCTGAGAGGAGGAATCCCCTAGTGGAACCGAGTAACTTATCCGCTCTAAGTGACACCCGCGTCAATGTAGGCAGACCGACTGAATCGAGTCTCACAGACTTACCCGTAATCGAACGCTTAGACAGTTTGCCCGTTAACGACTATGCCAATGAGCCACCTCCTATCCTAAGACCTGTTACTTTCAACGCTCGTCGTGGCCTTCCTAACTTCCTCGTTTGCAACACTAGATCGCTGTGCAACAAAACAGAAGATTTTGAAGCTGTTATTCACCAGAACAACATTGTCATAGCAGCCGTTACTGAAACATGGAACCTCGATGAAAATACTGGTCGTGTGGCTAGATACTCTGTGTTCTTGAACACTCGCTCTAATCGTGCTCTATCGAAACTTGGGGGCGGTGTTGGTCTGTTTGTAAGAGAAGATATACCCTGTAAACTCCTTTCTGATCTCGCTAATCCGGACCATGAAGTAATCTGGGCGATGTGCAGACCGACTTACTTGCCCTGCTTATACTCGTGCATAATTGTGGCATCAGTATATTACCCAGAAAGTGCAAAGAATCGCCGAGAAGAATCTTAGAAAGAATCTTACTTGCAAAAGACTGTTGATGTGCTTCGGATCCACTATAGTAATCCTGCTTTTATCATAGCAGACGACTTCAACCAGACCAAAAAAGGCTGTCCCTTAAACAAGTGGTGCAAATGCCTACTCACGTCTCAGGCAGCATTCTGGATCTCATTCTTACGAACTGTGAGTCCCACTACTGTAATCCTGTTTCTCTCGGACCAGTGGCCAAGTCCGACCATTTTGCTATTCTGTGGAAAGCCCACAGTTCATTGCCCTAGCCTAAACTAAGCCGCGTGGTTACCCGCCCGCTGACGGACTCTGCCATTCGAGCCTATGGTCAGTGGATAGGCAATTATGATTTCCCAGAAGTTGACGGTGATTCAACCATCTACGAAAAGACTAAAAGATTCAGTGACATTCTGTACTCCAAATACACCGAAATCTTCCCCACCAAGTCAATTATCATTAGTGAGTTTGATAAGCCATGGATTACCCCTGCCATAAAGAAACTCATCCGTGAGAGATGCCGCCTATATTCTATCGGTGATGTAGTAAACGCAAAGAAACTACGAAATTACACCGTCACTGTAATACGGAAGGCCTAACTTCAATATGGCCGTTTATCAGTGTCACCTATGCGCTATGATATGTAGTGACTGACCCCCTTAATGAGGCTCCTTGAAAGTCATTTTTTAATCTTTATAATCTTTTCTAGCTAAATAGACAAAAATAAGGGGTTGTCAAATATCGTCTTATATTAAGTCAAATATAAGTCATCTAATATTGGAAAGCTTGGTACGCTATTTGCTTTCCTCTTTTCAGTCTGTTGCGGCTCCTCACACTCTGGGGTTCCTAATTTTTTGGCTTATTCCGTGCAATGCTCGCGAGACTTTCTTTGGTGCAGTTCTGAATTTGAAAGTTGCCTGGTGGCTTTATCGAATTTTTGTAGCCTCTCTTCTGCTTGGTGTTTCACTTCTTAAATAAAAGATTTAGCGACTTCTGTTGCAAGGGTCAGTACAGTTTTGGATCCTCTTGAATGTTTAACATTGTTCAAAAGCTTATTTATCTGCAGGTGAGCTTTCAGTGTCACTGGTTTTTGGCCTTTGTTGCGTTGTAAGTTTGTTTTGCGCTGGCCATTTCTGCGTTAAGACAGTGTGACATACAGACCTACAGTTTCCCCCAATGAAATTCGGGACAAAATTCGGGTGCTGTTGATAATAAAGCAGTTGCTAATAACTCTACTTCTGAAGAACGTTACTGGAGGCAAAAGCAAGGCCTAAACAATAAGAGATAAACAAGTGACTTGAAATTTTTGGCCCTGTTTCGATGTTGCAGTCATAACCTGAAAAAGTTACTTTTGTTTTTCAATTATTGTAACTTAATAGTTGAAAATAAAGGAAAAAACACATGAGAAGATCCATGTTGGGTCACTTGTTGGCTGGGAGCCAAGGCAACAGACTATCTTGATATTACCCTCATCTTTCTAGAAGATGACCACAATATAGGTGATTGCTGTTTTCCATCCTGGTTTAAGATTTGGGAGAGATCGGTCTTAATATCAAATATAACCCTGTATTGTGTTATTCATACGGTAGTTGAACAAGGTTTCTATTAATTCTTTATCTGAGTCAGGAACTTCCCCTTTTCTGCCAAAAAAGTCCCTAGTCTTGACTCCTTGTACCTGTGGAATCAATGTTACAAGATGAAATTCACAAGCTCTAGGCCACCCAACCAAGCTCAAGGCCATATATTATCAATTTTGCTGAGATTTTCTCTGAGAGAAATGCGGACTCATCCACTTACGCATATTTGCCAGATCATCAGTTTGCAAACACAACTGTATTATCCAAGCACAGCTCCTGTTAGCTCCTACCGTAACAATTAACCCGTCTCTTAAGGTCCTTGCTACTTCTATATGCCAAGTATCAAAGCTGGCTTTCTCATAAACGAAGCTTTATTCATTTTAGTAAATATAAGCATTAAAATCTCCCGCAACTAAATAATAATTTCTTTCTTGTCGACTAAGTAAATATCTTATCTCTTCCTCTGGGCTATTTTAAGGAGCTAAAAATTCCACTCCGAGCATCAAACTTTTGTACCTTGTAAGAGGAATTTGAACCCATAAATTTTTTTCTGGATTGTTTGAAGCATTAATTATTTTTTTGTAAACGTTCTTGCATAATTAATGCTAAAATACTACCATAATCAGTTGCACCATTTCAGAAAACCTTGGAGGAGGGGAGACCAAACATCGATTTTGGGCCCCCATCCAGCCTTGAAATTTTTAGTATTTTCGAACATGCCTTTAGGTACCGTAATACCTTTGAGGCTCACATTTTGCAGCTTGTTTAAGGACCGAAAACAGTACCAAAATGGAATCTTTACTGTATAAATCAGAAACTTAGGTAGAGTTACTTCAGTAATGGATATCTCCTTTGCTTCATTTTTGCGAAGTCGTCGACAAGTTTCTCAAAATCGAGCTCCTTCACTGCAGCTTTCTCAGAGAATATAAGCTCCAAATGCGAAAGTCGCTCGTTTTCCATCGTTGTCTGGAGGTAGTCCTTCACACGTCAAAACAGAGAAAAAAGTTTATTTTAGCACGTTGTGCGCGGGGGTGTGATGACTACCTCAGAAACCCAGTAGCAACAATTGTAGCGGGGGGGGGTGTAACGCCCCCCTGAATATTTTTGCATCCCCCTACCTGATTTTGAAAACTACTATTTTGGGTGTTTAGTTGTAACCCTTAATTATCCATGTAGTTTTCAATGGCCCCAAGTGAAATTCTCAATACTAAAGGGTATAACTTAAGAAAGTTTGTACCTTTTGACAGCCCTGTCTTCAACTTTTGAGGAGAGCTCTGCGACGAAGGTTTGCTTGGACCTGGCTCCTCCAATTGAGGGGTTTGGATATCAGAAGAACTCTCAACGAAAATAGGAGCAGGTTCCCTCTGTTCTTCAGATTTTAAGCAACTTGACTGAGGTGTAACAGTGGCTGATGAACAACGCTATTAAGCCGGAAACAGGGTTAAAATAAAGTAAAAAGCAAGCATATTTTGAAATTGTATTTTTCTGATTTTACTTTCAAACTATTTGTGATAGACATCAGAAATTCGCTTTAATGGTTGGAGATTATAAAATCTACATATAATCCAAAATTCTACCCTCTGGAGCCAACTTCATACCTTCTTGTAAGAAAAATGTTGAAAATTGAAAATTCTGCAACGAACATTTTTTTCAGAGACCAATTTTCAACCCCTAATTCCTACCTAGACAACACCTTTTGCCAGGACACAACAATTCCTGACAATACGAAGACTTAGCAATGATCATTGATTATATTTACTGTGGAGAGTCTGTGTTTTCAAAAGAACCGGCATGAGAGTCGGTGGATTTGGTCGTTGGTCGGGCAGATAACGCTAAACAAAACAAAACCTAACAAGAGCTAAGAGCTCATATGGCACTTGTGACGAGGCATGAAGAGCCAAGAGATCATATGGTATGAGCTCTAACAAAATTATATGAATCAATAGATTGATTTAAAAGGAAAATAAGAGGCCTAATGCCGATCAGGATTAAAAATAAGAGCTCTGAGTCACGATGTCCTTCTAAATGTCAAAACTCATTAAGATCCGATCACCCACTCGTATATTATAAATACCCAATTTTTTCTTATTTTTCCTCTCCCTTTAGCCCCCCAGATGGTCGAATCTGGGAAAACGACTTTATCAAGTCAATTTGTGCAGCTCCTTGACACGCCTCCCAATTTTCATCGTCCTAGCACGTCTAGAAGCACCAAACTCGCCAAATCACTGAACCCCTCCCCCCAACTCCTCCAAAGAGAGCAAATCCAGTACGGTTCCGTCAATCACATATCAAGGACATTTGCTTATTCTATCCACCAAGCTTCATCAGGATTCCCCCACTCAAAGTGTTTTCCAAGATTTCCCCCTCCAACTCCCCCCAATGTCAAAAGATCTGGTCGGGATTTGAAATAAGAGCTCTGAGACATTAATTCCTTCTAAATATCAAATTTCATTAAGCTCCGATCACCTATTCGTTAGATAAAAATACCCCAATTTTCACGTTTTCCAAGAATTCTGGTTTCCCCCTCCAATCCCCCCAATGTCACAGGATATGGTCGGAATTTAAAATTAAAGCTTTAAAGCATATGATTCTTCTAAATATCAAATTTCATTAAGATCTGGTCACCCTTTCGTAAGTTCAAAAAACCTCAATTTTCAAAATTACCCCTATCCCCCAACTCATCCAAAGAGAGCAGATCCGGTCCGGATATGTCAGTCACGTATCTTAGACAGGTTTTTATTCTTCCCATCCATTTTCATCCTGATCTCACCGCTTTAAGAATTTTCAAAGATTTCTTGTACCCCCCAACTGCCCCCCCCCCAATTACACTGGATCCGGTTGAGATTTAAAGTAAGAGATCTGAGTTACCAGGTCCTTCTAAATATGAAGTTTCATTAAGATCCGATCACTCCTTCGTAAGTTGAAAATACGAAATTTTTTTTAATTTTTCAGAATTAACCCCCCCCCCCCCCAATAGAGCAGATCGATTTCAATTATGTAAATCACGTATCTAAGACTTCTGCTTATTTTCCCCACCAAGTTTCATCCCGATTCCTCGAATCTAAGCGTTTTTCATCATTTTAGGTTCCCCCACCCCAAAATCCCCCTAATGTCACCAGATCCGGTCGCGACTTAAAATAAGAGCTTCGAGATACGATGTCCTTCTAAATATAAATTTCATTGAAATCCGATCACCCGTTCGTAAGTTAAAAATACCTCATTTTTTCTAATTTTTCAGAATTAACCCCCCCCCCAAAGAGAACGGATCCGTTCTGGTTATGTCAATCATGTATCTAGGACTTGTGCTTATTTTTTCCACCAAGTTTCATCCCGATCCCTCCACTCTAAGTGTTTTCCAAGTTTTAGGTTTCTCCCTCCAAACTCCCCCCCAATGTCACCAGATCCGGTCGAGATTTAAAATAAGAGCTATGAGACACGATATCCTCTAAATATCAAATTTCATTGAGATCCGATTACCCGTTTGTAAGTTAAAAATACCTCATTTTTTCTAATTTTTCAGAATTAACCCTCCCAACTACCACAAAGAGAGCGGATCCGTTCCGGTTATTTCAATTATGTATCTAAGACTTGTGCTTATTTTTCCCACCAAGTTTCATCCCAATCCCTCCACTCTAAGTGTTTTCCAAGTTTTAGGTTTTCCCCCTCCCAACTCCCCCCCCAATGTCAACGGATCTGGTCGGGATTTAAAATAAGAGCTCTGAGACACGATATCCTTCTAGATATCAAATTTCATTGAGGTCCGATCACACGTTCGTAAGTTAAAAATACCTCATTTTTTCTAATTTTTCAGAATTACCCCCTCCCTCCCCCCAACTACCCCAAAGAGAGCGGATCCGTTCCGATTATGTCAATCATGTATCTGGGACTTGTGCTTATTTTTCCCATCAAGTTTCATCCCAATCCCTCCACTCTAAGTGTTTTCCAAGATTTTAGATTTCCCCCCTCCAACTCCCCCCAATGTCATAAGATCCGGTCAGGATTTAAAGTAAGAGCTCTGAGACACAATATCATTCTAAACATCAACTTTCATTAAGATCAAATCACCCGCTCATAAGTTAAAAATACTTCATTTTTTCTATTTTTTTCAAATTAACCGGCCCCCCACTCCCCCCCCCAGATGGTCAAATCTGGAAAACAACAATTTCTAATTTAATCTGGTCCAGTCCCTGATACGCTTGCCAAATTTCATCGTCCTAGCTTACCTGGAAGTGCCTAAAGTAGCAAAACTGGGACTTGAGGTTTCCCCCCTCCAACTCCCCCCAATGTCATCAGATCCGGTTAAATTAGAGCTCTGAGACACAATATCATTCTAAACATCAAATTTCATTAAGATCCAATCACCCGCTCATAAGTTAAAAATACTTAATTTTTTCTATTTTTTCCAAATTAATCGACCCCCACTCCCCCGCTCAGATGGTCAAATCGGGAAAATGACTATTTCTAATTTAATCTGGTCCGGTCCCTGATACGCCTGCCAAATTCATCGTCCTAGCTTACCTGGAAGTGCCTAGAGTAGCAAAACCAGGACCAACAGACAGACTGACAGAATTGGCGATTGCTATATGTCACTTGGTTAATACCAAGTGCCATAAAAAGCAAGCATATTTTGAAATTGTATTTTTATGATTTCAAACTATTTGTGATAGACATCAGAAATTTGCTGTAATGATTGGTGATTATAAAATCTACACATAATCCAAAATTCTACCCTCTGGAGCCAACTTCATACCTTCTAGTAAGAAAAATGTTGAAAATTAAAAATTCTGCAATGAACATTTTTTTCAGAGACCAATTTTCAACCCCTAATTCCTACCTAGACAACACCTTTTGCCAGGACACTATGAAGACGGGACAATACAATTCCTGACAATACGAAGACTTAGCAATGATCATTGATTATATTTACTGTGGAGAGTCTGTGTTTTCAAAAGAACCAGCATGAGAGTCTGTGGATTTGGTCCTTGGTCGGGCAGATAACGCTAAACAAAACAAAACCTAACAAGAGCCAAGAGCTCATATGGCACTCGTGACGAGGCATGAAGAGCTAAGAGCCAAGAGATCATATGATTAGAGCTCATGGTATGAGCTCTAACAAAATCCTATGAATCAATAGATTGATTTAAAAGGAAAATCAGAGGCTTAATGCCGGTCAGGATTTAAAATAAGAGCTCCGAGTCATGATGTCCTTCTAAATATCAAAATTCATTAAGATCCGATAACCCACTCGTATGTTATAAATACCTATTTTTTTCTTATTTTTCCTCTCCCTTTAGCCCCCCAGATGGTCGAATCTGGGAAAACGACTTTATCAAGCCAATTTGTGCAGCTCCCTGACACGCCTACCAATTTTCATCGTCCTAGCATGTCCAGAAGCACCAAACTCGCCAAATTACTGAACCCCTCCCCCCAACTCCCCCAAAGAGAGCAAATCCAGTAAGGTTCCATCAATCACATATCAAGGACATTTTCTTATTCTATCCACCAAGCTTCATCCCGATTCCTTGATTCCCGATTCCAATGTCACAGGCTATGGTCGGAATTTTAAATTAGACCTTTAAAGCACAAGGTTCTTCTAAATATCAAATTTCATTAAGATCTGGTCCCCCTTTCATATGTTACAAATACCTCAATTTTCAAAATTACCCCCCCCCCAACTCCAAAAAGAGCAGATCCGGTCCGGTTATGTCAGTCACGTATCTTAGACAGGTTTTTGTTCTTCCCATCCATTTTCATCCTGATCTCATTGCTTTAAGTATTTTCAAAGACTTCCAGTTCCCCCCAACTGCCCCCCCAATTACACTGGATCCGGTTGAGATTTAAAGTAAGATATCTGAGTCACGAGGTCCTTCTAAATATGAAGTTTCATGAAGATCCGATCACTCCTTCGTAAGTTGAAAATACATCATTTTTTCTAATTTTTCAGAATTGACCCCCCCCCCCCCGCAATAGAGCAGATCCGTTTCAATTATGTAAATCACGTATCTAAGACTTCTGCTTATTTTCCCCACCAAGTTTCATCCCGATCCCTCAAATCTAAGCGTTTTTCATCATTTTAGGTTCCCCCATCCCAAACTCCCCCCAATGTCACCAGATCCGGTCGCAACTTAAAATAAGAGCTTTGAGACATGATGTCCTTCTAAATATCAAATTTCATTGAGATCCGATCACCTGTTTGTAAGTTAAAAATACCTCATTTTTTCTAATTTTTCAGAATTAACCCCCCCCCCCAACTACCCCAAAGAGAGCAGATCCGTTCCGGATCCCGTTTATTTTCCCCACAAAGTTTCATCCCGATCCCTCCACTCTAAGTGTTTCCCAAGTTTTAAGTTTCCCCCTCCCAACTCCCCCCCCCAATGTCACCAGATCCGGTCGGGATTTGAAATAAGAGCACTGAGACACGATATCCTTCTAAATATCAAATTTCATTGAGATCCAATCACCTGTTTGTAAGTTAAAAATAACTCATTTTTTCTAATTTTTTAGAATTAACCCTCCCAACTACCCCAAAGAGAGCGGATCCATTTTGGTTATTTCAATCATGTATCTAGGACTTGTGCTTATTTTCCCCACCAAGTTTCATCCTGATCCCTCCACTCTAAGTGTTTTCCAAGTTTTAGGTTTCCCCCCTCCCAACTCCCCCCCAATGTCACCAGATCTGGTTGGCATTTAAAATACGAACTCTGAGACACGATATCCTTCTAAATATCAAATTTCATTGAGATCCGATCACCCATTCGTAAGTTAAAAATACCTCATTTTTTTAGTTTTTCAGAATTAACCCCCCCCCCCCAACTACCCCAAAGAGAGCAGTAATGGTCCGGTTATCTCAATCACGTATCTTAGACAGGTTTTTATTCTTCCCATCCAGTTTCATCCTGATCTCACCGCTTTAAGTATTATCTAAGATTTCCGGTTCCCCCCCAACTGCCCCCCCCCCCAATTACGCTGGATCCGGCTGAGATTTAAAATAAGAGATCTAAGTTACGAGGTCCTTCTAAATATGAAGTTTCATAAATATCCAATCACTCCTTCATAGGTTAAAAATATGTAATTTTTTTTTATTTTTCAGAATTAACCCCCCCCCCACCCCAATAGAGCAGATCTGTTCCAATTATGTAAATCATGTATCTAAGACTTCTGCTTATATTTCCCACCAAGTTTCATCCCAATTCCTCCAATCTAAGTGTTTCCCATCATTTTAGGTTCCCCCACCCCAAACTTCCCCCAGTGTCCTTCTAAATATCAAATTTCATTGAGATCCTATCACCTGTTCGTAAGTTAAAAATACCTCATTTTCTCTAATTTTTCAGAATTAACCCCCCCAACTACCCCAAAGAGAGCGGATCCATTGTGGTTATGTCAATCATGTATCTAGGACTTGTGCTTATTTTTCCCACCAAGTTTCATCCCGATCCCTCAACAGTGTTTTCCAAGTTTTAGGTTTCCCCCTCCCAACTCCCCCACAAATGTCACCAGATCCAGTCGGGATTTGAAATAAGAGCTCTGAGATAAAATATCCTTCTAAATATCAAATTTCATTGAGATCTGATCACCCGTTTGTAAGTTAAAAAAAATTTCCGTAAGTTTAATCTCTGTTCATTCATTGCCATTTATATATCAACAGTTTGACCTATACTCAAATACAATTTGTCAGTATGGTATCCATTGAATAAACAAGACACAGCAAGGGTTGAAAAAATACAGCAAAGAGCAACTAAGCTTGTACCTTATTTGAAACATTTGCTGTATGAAAATAGACTGCACAGGCTAGGATTGCCAAGTCTTCAATTCTGAAGGGATAGGGCAGACATTATTTACACATTCTGTATAATCAAAGGCATTGATAATATAAGTACATCACAGTTCTTCACATTTAATGACACATAACAGGACCCGTTATCACCCACATAAATTGTACCCCTCACTTTCAAAAAGGAAAATAGGCCAACATTCATTTTACAGCAGGGTGCAGAAGCCATGGAATGACCTTCCACCTAAAACATTTCTAACAGATGACATAAACAGATTCAAAACAAAACTAGCAGACACAAATTTTCAAAGTAAATCATTTTTAAATAATATATAGTATGATTTGTTGGTGTTTGTTGTGGTTGTTATTTTCATTGATTTGTATGTGTGTATTATGTTGTCAGTATTGTCACAATTTCTATTTATTATGTTTATTGTGACAAGCTTGAAAGCTTACCGTATTTGGTATTAATAAATAAATAATAAATAACCTAACAGACATCATGGAATGAATTAACAAATGATTTTACAATAATAAATATGATTTCAATATAGTGTAATGTTCATTTTGAGCAGTAGGCTACTTTTATACTAATATCAAACTGTTTTATTATCATTTTCTAAAGAACAGTTGGCTATACTGACACCACTGTTGTCTATTTAGAACCAATTTATGGGTCTCAACGTGAGTTTTCTCACAAAGCAGTGTACTTTATATTTAGTTATTTCCTTTTTTTAAATTAAACCCGATTGAACCTAAATTAGCCAACTAATGATTTCCCTATCATTCCCTTACAAGAAATACTAAACTCTAAAATACTAGAGGATACAAACGTTCAACTTACAAAATATGATAGTTAAGATACAAAAAGATTAGTTCTGCTCCACTCACGCCATATTTTCTTCTAAATTACATGTTGCTGTTGTTGCTGATAAACATGAAAAAGCTTGAAAGAAAACGGAAAATTCATTATGGTCTTAAGCAGCGTTCACATGCGTGTGTAGCTAGAATCCCAGATGTCATTTTTCTTTCTTTATCTAGGCTAATATTATTATTTAGTTTTGCAACTGCATCTTTTATGGCGATTTAATTTTTCTCGTGAGTCTTAGTCATACTTTAGAATTACTTTGATGTGCATACACAACTTCATAGCTATGACAAAGCGCACATGCTAAATTTTGTCAAACAGTTGGCAAATATTTAAAAGGGGGGAATTCTAAGAACTTACAAATTATACGGAAAACATGAAGTTTTATGAGCAAGGATTGCCTATTCCCTGGTGGCCGGGATTTACTTCCCCCCTGGAAAATACCCCTACGGAAAATATGTCCAAGTAAAATATCACCTCCTCTCAGAAAATACTTTTTATCAAGACTAGAATATAATTGGCCCTTTACTGGAAACAAGATACAGTTTAAGCGTTTTCACCTTAATAAATAAAGAAGTCATAAGTCTATAAGAAATAGATATCACAATATGACTATTAAATAACAATACACTGTTCTTTGTTTGTTTTTTTGTAAAGCGCAAATTATATTCTTTTTTTGAGAAGACATGGAGGCTGTCAGCCCTACTCCTTTTAATTTTGAATCGTTTTGAGTTTCACTAGGTAATCTATTGTAATCTCTGCTCGTTTTGGTTTTCATTTATTTATTAATGGGGATTTATGGTAGTTTTACACTTGGAAAATCAGAAAAACAAAGTCAAAAACTTTGACAACGCTTTCATCTGTAAAAACTTAAACGATAAGAATTTGTTGGTTCCTAAAGGAAAATTTATTTTCAAAGGAAAGCTAAACAATCTTTTACTTGTTGGTGCCATGTGTTTTTACCTTAATTTTGACGATTGTTCTTATACATTTTTTCTTCCTTTTTTAAGTTGGCGCCCACTTCTTCCAAAAATTGTAAAAGTTTATATAGAAGAAAAAGCCACAACCCGAATTTTTGGAATAACTTACATGATGGAGATCCTTTTTGTTCTCAGTCATTGGAATTAATCCTTTATTTTCATATTTTGGGAAGCATTTTATTGCTTTTTCAGTTAAGTTTGTTGTATGTCGGATTCGTATTGAATTATGTTTTTCCTTAACTGCATGTATCCTAGCTCTTCTAGCCCATTCAAGGAGCAGGGACAAGCAAATTGGTATTCAGAAGATCTCATCCCCATATCCGCCAATGACATGGCCGTACTCATCTCCAATCTCTAGTAATGATACCCAGAATAATACTACGGTAACTATCCCAAAATCTCCAAAACTGATTCTGTGCTTAATGATGATTTTCAGACAGTTATATGAAAGCAGAAACGCAAAAAGCCCTCCTTAAGCCATCTGAAATAACTGAAATCCCCAATATAGTTTCAGCTATGGAAATAAAGTACTAACCCATTATTGTTTTCACCCCGAAAGTAAAAGACGAAGTGTTTGCTGCCAAAAATATAACTAAAATTAGAATAAATATTCAATAATATTCAAGTCACTATCGATTGAATATTGTGGTAGAGCAAATCAATCTAAAATTAGTGACAAATTTTGTATTCTGCTTCCCAGTTTCAAACCCACCACACTGTGGCGTATTTATGCCTACAGAGCCGCATACTTCAAAATAAACTATTAATAAAAGCATTTATGAAAGTTGATTCAATTGATATTTGAAAAGATTATATACAGTAGGAGGAATGTATAATCGTGTATCATTATTATTTCTGAGAGCTTGTCGGTTATTTTATTTTTGTTTGGGGGAAGGGCCAAATTTCTATAAGAGTGCATTTTATGCCCTGATCTCAAACTGTCCATTGAGCTTAGATATACATATAGAAGAAGGCCTTGGGAGGCCCGGAGGTATAAATTACTCATCTAATCTTTATTCATTCTGATTAAGCCTGAACATGGGTGATGCAGGGTTATGGCTTCCTCTTCTTACAGACAATCTTCTTCTACAAAACATAAAAGGTTAGACTTACATACTTACCGGTGGGAGTGGAAATCGTTAAGAAGTTTTTGAACTTGACCACAAAAGCCTTTCATTGCATTACTCAAGGGGTTGCTAACTTGAAAATTACTTTACCATGAATGTCTGCATTTACTTTGTTAGCAATATATGTATCATAGAAGGCAACTTTTTTTGGTTCACTTCTATTATGTGAAGGAAGATTGAATCTTCAAATATGCTTGAATCAGTGTTTATTAAGCGGAAGATCAGCCTATTTAATGTCCAGCTACGAAGCTTCTTCCCTATACGTCTATGCACGAACAATGTATTACCACAATCGCTCTGTCTCAGCCAAAGCCGTTTACTTTGTAATAAAGATAATTGGAAAACGAGATAATTCAGAAAAGGAAATGCAGAGAAAAAATCGTAAAAAAAAGAAAAGGTAAGGAAAACAAGACGCAAAAAAGAGCGATACCAGCCTTTTATTTATTTTATTAGAAACGTGAATAGGATGAGAGCGGTCTCTCTGAAATCTAAATTTTTACTAATATACTCCTCACACATAACCGGCTGCAGAAAATTATTGTCATCATATCCAGAACCTTAGGTACGCCACTTAAATTAGAACTCCATTGCCACACAGTTGAGAAATTAAAAGCATAACCGATAACATACGCTGCCACTATTGCCGCACGATCTCTATTGCCCCACTGCCACTCAGAGCTTGAGAAAGGTGTGATGCCTGAATCACTTTTTAGGCCCTTGTATATCGTCAAAAATCTAATTTTGGAGGGGAAAGAGGTTTGAACACTTAAAGCATGATTTTGGGGAAGTAGAAGGAGAGGGTTACTGATTGGTGAAATTTGTCAGCAGACATAATTTGAGTTAAAAAAGTAATAAAAAACGTAAATAAAAAAACACAACGAAAAATAAATAAAAAGGACAAAGATGTGTTGCTAACTTCAATTACAGAACTAACCAAATGCCTAAATAAACATTCCTCAGTAAAGTTGTCTTGGGGTTTGATTATTTAATTAAGCATGGAAACACAGTTTAACATATACAATAAATTCTTTAAAAAATCAAAATTTATTAATATTTCGAGAAAGGAAGATTAAAAGTAAATTTATAGTTACATTTTAAGTGTACTTCTATTTTCTAGATACTTTCATAACTCTTCAGCTTCAAAGAGGGAACAAAAGTGAGAATATAGGGAACTTTGTACTCCCACGACATTCGCTCCTCTTCATTTCTTTCTCTTCCAGGTCTGGCTTTTCTCGCTTTGCAGAAAGCATGAGATTCCTAAAAAAAATGAGGCAATAATCTATCATCATTTCTATTCAAATCGTTTTTGATAGTAATATCAGCAGGAACAGAACTGGGTGAGGGGGGGGGGCGATTTAAATAAGAGCTCTGAAAGACGATATCTTTCCAAACATAAATTTTCACTAAACTCCAATCAATCCTTCGTAAGTTAAAAATACCCCGTGTTTCTAATTTTTCAGAATTACCCCCCCCCCCCAACTGTCCCAAAGAGAGTGAATCCGTTCTGGTTATGTCAATCAGGTATCTATGAACTGTGATTATTTTTCCGACCAAGTTTCATCCTGATCCCTTCACTCTAAGCGTTTTCCAAGATTTTAGGTTCCCTTCCTCAACTCCCCGCTATGTCACCGGATCCAGTCGGGATTTAAAATAAGAACTCTGAGACACAATGTCCTTATAGATATCAAATTTCATGAAGATCCGATCACTCCTTCGTAGGTAAAAAACACCTCATTTTTTCTAATTTTTCCCACCAATTATTTCCCACCTAATTATTTTTCCCAGCAAGTTTCATCCTGATCCTTCCACTCTAAGCGTTTTCCAAGATTTTAAGTTCCCTTTCCCAGCTCCCTGCAATGTCACCGGATCCAGTCGGGATTTAAGATAAGAGCTCTGAGACACGATATCCTTCCAAATATCAAATTTCATTAAGATCCGATCACCCGTTCGTAGGTTAAAAAACCTCAATTTTTCTAATTTTTCCGATTTAACTGTCACTTGGTAGATACCAAGTGCCATAAAAACTAAAACTAACAGAAATCAAATAAAAAATCATAGCAAAAAAACATAAAGTAGGTACAAATATAAACTAAATTGAATACGCATATCAAGCTTGAAACGAGAAAAAAATCCTTACAAACAAGAGTTTGGCCACTGCCACCTTCTCTCACTGTAAAAATCTAAAACTTACTGCGTAACTGGTGCCTTACTGAAAACTATATGTGTTTTGAACAGCCTCGGAAAAACTAGTAAAATCAAGGTGAATATGTGATATGTAATTATATTCTTCGCGCTGTGGATACCAGCGAACATAAGTAATCGCTATAAGTGAATACGACACACTACTGGTGTTCGGGTCCTGGAGGGAAGAGGGAAAATCAGCTCCCGTGATTTTTGGAACAGTATGACATTTCTTTTTTTGTGGATGGGGAGGGAGTTCGGGCCATGGGTTAGATGGCTAGGGATCCCCTCCCATGATTTTTGGAATAAATATTGTTAATAAGTAGATTTTGGGGTGAGGCAACAGAGAGAGGTCAAGGGGTTAGATCACATGATTTTTGGATTACAATTTATTGAATATTTTTTTTTTTGGGGAGTGAGGTCAGCTCCCATAAATTTTGTATTGGAGTACTCTAATATTTTTTTTTTGGGGGGGGGGAGACGGGTTGAGCCATTCAGCAGGGGCCATTGGTCAGCTCCTAAGATAAAATATAGTTAATAACAAACATTTTTTGGGAGGGGGAGGGCTTGGACTTTGGAGGGAGGGCAAGGAGTCAGTTGCAAGGAATTTCGGAATAAAGTAGCTTTAATAATTTTGTTTGGGGAGAGTCAAGCCATGGAGGGAGGACCAGAGGTTAGCCCCCGTGATTAATCGTTGATTAGTTTTTTTCTGGGAGGATAAGGCCATGGTGGGACAGGGGTCAGCTCCCACAAGTTTCAGACTAAAATATCGTTAATAAATTGTTGGTTTTGTACGGGGAGGGAGTCTGGCCAAAGAGGGCCATGGGTGATTTCCTATAATTTTGGAATTAAATTAAACCATTTTTTAGGGGGCGTGGAAGTAGAGCCAAGAGTCAGCTCCCTTAAGCCTACATAAGTGACAACCCTTCCATAGGGCTATGGGGGTTTATATTGACCCTGAAGTTTTTGTATTTTAATCGTTGGACTATTTTCAAAAACAGGTATCTCAGAATTCTTATTGGATGTATTTGGGGTAAAGAGAGTGTGAGGAGGGATAAGTCCTCTGATGACTTTTGACTCTTAAAATGATACTCGATATACAATGATATTCTATTGAACTATATTCGATTTACAATGGAAGAAGCCAAATTTTGAAGTTTATATCATCATCCCTTCCATAAAACGCATAACTGGCAAACACTCCAGGGCAAAGACTTGCCCCTAGGCCCTTAGAGGTTGTGTTGACCCATGACAATTTTGTTATTCGATTTTTTATCTATATTTAACGAAACAACTGTCTCAACATTTTGATCAGACTAAATTGGAGAAAAAAGGGCGTAGGGGAGCTTGCTGCCATCCAAACACTTTTGACTCTTAAGAGGGGCACTAGAACGTCCAAATTCCAATCAAATGAGCCATCTACAAAGTTTATCTTACCACATTTTATCTATATATTTTATGAAAACAAAACATAAATGCCGTATGGCCTTTACCATTGACAAAGCTATAGCGTTGCCTCTAAAAAAAAGACTGGTGGCAGCTTTGAAAGAACCTTGCAGCACTTGTTGGCTCTGCCAAGTAACCTTACCTTGTTGAGACAAGAAGTAGTCGGCAAATATTTCCCTAATATTTTTAGATTGTCTTGATACATTGTTGCTTGATGTGCGAGCTACATCCTCGAACGAGGCATCTGAAGCAAAAGCTTAAAATTCTGCTGTAGCGTTTGGGCAAAGTGCGCATTTGGGTATTGTGAGTAGTGCATATTTCTCAACTTTCACCAAATTTTCAGCCTGTTTTATCGTTTCTGTTCTTAATTGTCAGAACCTTTGCATAAAAATACAAAGTGTTCTAAATTAATCTGTGAACCGAAAATCCTCCATAATTGCGCCCCTCTGTAAGGTTTTTGCTAGAAAAGGGCCTCATTATGTAATCTTTCAGCAGAAAGACTTCATACCATAAGGAACAGTGCGGAAATATAGTGTTGGTTCCAGGAGGGTTTTTTTCTTTGGGGGAGGAGTCCTGGTATCTGTACTATCGATGCGCATCCCAAACCAGGACTGATAAAATACAGCATCGTAACTCCCAAATCCCTGAGGGAAAATAACACTAAGATAGTTGTTATAATTATAGATCCTAGGACCAGAATGGTAAGGACAATGAAACCTGATGTGGTTACCATTTTTTCATTTTTCTTGAATTTTTTTTTGCTTCCACTTTGCTTAACAAATAAAAAAAAAATATTTCTAGTAAAGCGCGTAAATTCATGTTTTTTCATTCCATTAATCAGGAGAAGCTCATTAAGTAAGTTCAACTACCCTAGTTTCTCTTTTTTGTTGTTTCGAAGGTACCCACCTCCCCCTCTTCTTTCGTTTCTGAGAGCCGCTGGCACTGTCGTTTTATTCGGAAGTAACACAATAACTAAAACAACGTCTTTGGAAATATTATCATTTGTAATGTTTAGACTTTTTCAACTAACCACCAGGTGATGAAAGTAGCGATATTAAAAACAGGAAAAGGTTTTTAAGTGTTATTAGTTACTTTGGTCTATAGAGAAAATAGTAAGCGTGATTCTTATAATAATTAATAATAATAATAATTTATTTGTTACCCACTTGTTTTGACAAATTAAGCGGAGTAAAAACATTAAGGAAAGAAAAACGAAATAACACAAACAATACAATTAATACAGTCTCATCAAAGGGTGGTAAGGGCCCAAGCGTTGACAGGCCTCAGCACCTAATCTAGCATAGAGTTTTTTATAAACGAAAATAATATCAGTGGCAAAAAACTTTCTGATAATCTTCTGATTTCTATAAGAACGCGGCAGATACAATAAATATTTACAATAAGGAAAATACATAACTCTTATGCCCTGCAAATCTTGATTATTAAACAACGGGCGCAAACCGGAAGAAACAATATAGAATGATCGCAATATGTAGAATAAAGTCTGGATAAAGCCTTTCGTGAAAATCTGCCTCGGTTCGGGACAATTTTCGCGTAACCTTTTTTAAGTTTACTTTTAATATCATTTAGCCCACAGGATCGAAAAGCCGATAAAGATGAACAAATACTAATACCAAGCCACCGAATCGAAGAAACGAGCTTAACTGAAAAATAACCACAATCAAGATCACTACTTTGATGCTTAGCAGTAAAAACTAAATATTCACATTTTTCAGTATTAAGTTTGAGGCCGATTTCCTCATAAGACTTAGAAACAAGCTGGGTCGACTTAATTAGGCTAGATTTAGTGCGGCTGATCAAAAGTAAATCATCTGCATATGCAATGTACGAAAGATTAGTTAGGCCTAAAAAACATGATGGATTAATACGTGGCAAAACACAATAAAGACAAGCATTAAAAAGATAAGGGGATAAGACTCCTCCTTGCCTAAGACCAGAACGGATGGGGATATTACCAACGTAGGTGTCACCTGACTTGAGTCGAACATATGAATTAGCATACCAAAAACGAAGAGTTGATATAATAGACACATTTGCACCAAGTTGGATTAAAGAATACCAAAGTTGGCTATGACAAATTGAATCAAAAGCTTTTGAAACATCGAGTGCACAAAAATGAACCTCAAAACCATTTTTATGCGCTTCAAGTAATAGCGAAACTATAGCACGATGAGCATGTTGGCCTCCTAAATACGGCTTAAAGCCAAACTGATTAGACATATAATCTACATTAGACAGGAGATCAGGGAGCAAAACATATTCAAATACTTTACTTAAAGTACAAGCAACCGTAATAGGCCTATACGAAGCGCAACTAGTTGGGTCCTTACCACGTTTCAAAATTGACGTAATGTTACCAACTAAAAAAGAATCAGGGACTAAAGAAGAGCATAAACACATCTGAAAAAGTAACTGCAAGTGATAAACTAATTCCTCCGAATCGGTGCTGAGGTGAAAAGCACTGATCCCGTCTATATCATAAGATTTCGATTTAAGTCTCTCTACACTTCTTTTGATACGGTCAACACTAACGGGAGGTACATGACATTGAATGATTTTGTTAGGCAACAGATTAGAACAGAGCTTGGCAAAACGAAAATGAACCGCATATATCACTGTATCGAAAATGTTACTATAATGATTGATCCATGATACATTAGGGATTCGGTCAGCCGTAGGCGATCTATCAAACTTCGCGACATTAATCACTTTTTTCACTGGCTAGGAGACTTAGGAAATTCAGCACCATTGTACCTAATTTTTAGAAGATAGCGTTTAAAATCAGGCTTTGTTCTTTGTTTAATATCGAAAACATTACCCCTTAAGAGGCGGCCGCAAGCTATCCAAATTTTTAGCCACAACTTAGCCCGATTTTTTATTGTTTTGAGCTCTGGGTCATTCTTCCAAATTGAACTTCTTGTTTTTGCTCTAAAGCGACATAAGGGAACAGCTACTTCTTCAGACCTCTTTAAGCAAGATACAATGTGGCTATAATAAATATTAAGCTGAATTCTGGCTTGTGGGGACCCAACGCTTGTACACAACAGATTAAAAGGGACTTTAATCGTTGATAGAAGGCTAACAAGCGTAGAAAAATAAAGAGGCCAGTCAGCTTTGTTCCATTCTCTTTTAGAAATCCATTTTCTAGAATTGGGACGAAGGTTCTTCTCCGCAGTAGCATTAAGGGTAACAGTGAGGGATAGGGAGAGATGGTCGTAATCACGCTCATCCTGATCAACATGGACTTCGCCACAGATGAGACCAGAAGAAACGATACAATGGTCAATGTCAGAAAGTGAGCCACTATTATGGATATAGGAATGGGAGGCATCTTTCTTCAAAATTTTGTAACTATTCGGTAAGGAATCTAACAGAAGCTCAGTCCGCACTGATGAAGAGTTAATGTTACAGTTCAGATCACTGATTAATAACCAATCCAGTCCATTACTCTCAATGCCATTCAAAAGACTTTTTATTAATAAGCAAAATTTTGTAAATTTAGTTAAACTTCGGAGGGATTTCTGGTCGCAGGGGAGATAAACATTAATGAGGACAAGGTTGGCAAGACGAATAGCAATATAACAATCACTCTCGTGATAGCATAAAGGGGGTGGTGTAAACAGCGTCTTTTTTATTAAACATGCTAGGCCACCTGATGGTCTGCCAGAGGTTTTGCGTGCACTTTTAGAAAAAACTGAGTGTTCGTTACTTCTCTGTAGGGAGTTTAAGCTCACTAAAGGTAGGAGATGCTCCTGGAGGAATAAAACATCAAAATTTTCTAATTTCTGATCTAAAGAAACGTCTTTATCCTTAGTACCGTTAATATTGAACGAACATACAGTGAAATTAGTCTTAGCACTCATTTTCTAGTATAGGACGATCGTTTCGACAGAAGTTCACGAAGAATTCGGCATTTCATTGAAAATGACACATGATTGCCTTGACAGTTCGCACATTTTGGTGTAGCCTGGCACGGAGAATCAGGCGAGGATTCATGTTGCCCTGCGCAACGGGAGCAGCATTTTTCTTTATCACAATTTGATTTTAAGTGATTTGGTGATTGGCAATTATAACAGCATTTGGGTGGGCGTTGGTATTCGTAAACTCGATATATCTCATACCCAATCTTTATACCAAGTCGAAGTGCATTAGCGAGCGCAACAGCGTTTTCAAAAAACACTCTAACAGCCAAAGAATTGCCTATTCGCTTCGCATGACTAATATTATTGCAATCAATTAACATTTCCTCATCAAAATTGGTCGGTATACCTTTAATGATTCCAATATATTTCGTTTCTTTTACTTTGACCCTCAAAACTTGTTGAGTAGACACTATTGTTTAAGCCCTCTTCAGCCCAGTGCGGATGTCAAAATTAATGTTAAAAAAAAAACCATGGAAACCTTTGAACCAGTGGATAAATATACAAGTATAAAAATATATTAATAAAGCTCAAAATAAAATAAGGCACAACATATTGATAAAGATAAAAAACAAACTAATTAGTTTGAATAACTACTTTTGAACATAATTCAAAAACTGAAATTAGCTTTGAAACAAAAAATTGGAAATACGTTTTAAAATACGCTTTTTGAACGCGTAGTGAGTATAAGCAATCAAAAGGATAATTTTCAAAAGGTTAATATACAACAGGGCTGCTCATTAGTAGATCAGAAACCCTGAATTTAATTGAAACTCAGTTAGTTGGCAAGCCCGCTCGAGCATAGAAAACAAGCAGGGGATTTCCACACGAGATTCTTTTTAGTAAAAACACATTAAGTCATCTTTTTCCCTCTAGTTCTCATTTTTCCAAAAAGTACATTTTATTTAGGATTATTTCCCAGTTTGTTTTCGCATTTTTCGTCCAAAGAGAATTAAGATTTTCTATATTTTAACTTGTTCAAAATAACTAGTTTTAGACGCAAGCCCCCTCCCCCACAAGAAAAAATGCATACTTTTCAAAATATGAGGGGGTTAGCAAATATTTACCCCTCTCCCCTTGAATACTAATTTTGTATTAACCCCTGTTAATAGTAGGGGCTATGTTGGGCCATTGTAAGAAAGAAAAGCAAAAATCTTTTCTATTTTTGGAGAAAAACGAAAAGAATACAATTGATATTTTTGATATCGTTAGTAAATAGTTGTAAGGATAAGTTAGGTATCTTTTCTAGTTCTACTACAAATTAAAAGCAGTAACAGTAGTAAAAATTAGCTTGTTCTGTTAATTCCTTTTTTAAAGACCTGAAACAAATGTATGATGAATTCAAGTTATGTGGTAAATAATTGTGGTTTTTAGACAGGAATAGACCTAACACAGGTGCAACGAAAACAAAAAAAAGGAAAAACAAATCTGAGGGACTGACAATTTATCTGGTTTGATTAACATCGAAATAAACGCACTGAATTTTCAAAAAAAAAAAAATCTGCAGAACAAATTAGCTGAACTGGACCCCCCCATTTCCTACACCAAATTTATGGCAAAAAAGCGCAAATTATATTCTTTTGGGTCATAGTGTAGAGAACCATACAGTTCTCTAACAACAGAAAACAGTTCATATTTTTGTCATCACAAAATAAATAGTTATAGGATTTATTAAGGTTCCTAGCCTGATCCTACTCCAAGCACAAGTAGATGGCTGTGACAATTTAGCTTGTTCTATTAATTTAATTTTTTAAGTCTCGAATTCATGCATACAACGAATTTAACTTTTTGTGGCAAATAATTTTGCGTTTCTCAGTGACAATACGTTATTATAAACATTACTAAAGAGATATCTAATGTTACATCACCACAAATGGATAAAAATTAAACTTTGGGTAAAAAACTAGTTTGTAGTTGAAAAAATTCTCTAGTTGTCTCCAAGGCTGAGAAAAAAATACATAATTTTTGCAAAAATATGTATATATATATATATATGTGTGTGAAAGCTAGAGTTTCAAGGGATGAATAGAGATAAGATGGGTTCAAGGCGAAAAAAAAATTGAGGGTTGACGTTTTTCTGTTTTTCCAGCTTAATGGCAAAGAGGTAGTCATATTGCACCTTATTGACCGAGAATACAAACAACCAATTATAATTTTTCTCTTCACCCAATGACACCATGAAGATACCATCTGAAAATAATGATCACTTTCAAAGCCTATCAGGGAAGTCAGTGACACTTAAGACGTTTCTTTCATTTCTAGCTCAATGTGTGGTTTCACTCTTGAATATTTTCTATAGCATTTTCTACTGCCAATAATTATGAATAATTTTTACCAGTTCAATTTATAAGAATAACTTGTGTCCCCTCACCCAAATGAAAACTACTACCAGGTATGTTTTAATGTTAAAGTAAATGATTTATTTGCAAAAAAAACCTATTATAAAATATATATTTACAACATAGTATAAATAACAAACATTAAATCAAACATACAAAAAAGGATAATATATACAAACATAATAAGTAATATATAAATTCATCGTATGTACTATTAACACAGTTTTCTTAGTATTCTTTCTTTATTCGTATCACTATGATTAAAACCTGTAAAAAATAAATAATAAAAAGTATTCTAATGCGAATAAGCAAATTACACTGAACTGATGAGCATGATCTGTATAAAAACAAACTGCAGAAATTGATAAAGTATACAAGAAAATTACTTTTTATAAGTTAAAAGTACAAATCAAAATAATTTGACTAGACGACCCAGCAAGGAATCGATTATTCGGGCTGCTCATCTTTGGCACATCTTTGGAGTGAAATACCAAAGCTATAAAAAATACGATCTTTTTACAATTGAACAGAAAAACCTACTGACCTGAGGATTTAACCTGGTAATCATGTTGCTTATGTTGACAAGTTTGACGGCCCAGAAAAGAATCAATTAACATTATTCTGATTTTATCAACAAGTTTTGCGTCAAAAAAAAAAAAAAAAAAAAATATACGAGGGTCGTCTAGAATATGGCCCCCGTTTATTATCCGTTTATTAGCACGTGATATTTTTCGCAAGGGGTGTCGTTCTTTCGTGGAGCACAACCACATAATACGCAAGCACAACCACAATCAAACACTTAAATATCCCTCCCCCCTGTCTCCCCAATGCATTAAAAATGTGGTATACAATTGAAATTAAATGGAAATAAAGAATGATAAAACGTTTCAATAGTTTTTAAAGTTTCTCCAATGATTTAAAACTTATTTTATTTTCCACTAGATTATATCAAAGAAATAGGAAGAAATAAGAACAAGCAGACTAAGCTAAACGAGCAAAACACAGAAAGAAAAGTGAAAAAATCAAACCCAATGGTTACACACAAACAGGAGAAAAACACATCTTGATAACATCCCGTTGTGTAATTCACATCTTTAAACAATTCAATACTGCAAAACAAATCAAGATAATGAAATCTAGCATGAGAGAGAATACTTACGGAAAAATGTTTTTTAAAACATTTTTTATATTTTGAAAGAAGTAAAAGCAATTAGTTTAAGAAAAATTAATTTAATTAAAAAATTATTAAATTTAGTTTAAAATTAAAATTCACTTATTATTTCAGGCCTGAATCTAATGTTTCTTAAAAGCACAATACTTTTTAAACATAACTTTTACGCTAATTATATAAACATTTATTTTCTTATGAAAATAGCACCAAAAATGATTATGTAATAACGATGAAAAATCCAGGTAGGGCAGCAGCCCAGTCCTGGCGACACCCCTCACCCTTCCCTCTCTATGCATATAAAATTTATATATATGCATATAAAATTTATTATATGCATATATAATATCATATAAAATTATATCATATTATATTTATCATATAAAATTATATCATATTATATTTATCATATAAAATATATTATATGTAAGCATATAAAATTTATTTATGCGAATGTTTCCGCCATAAGACGAGTAAAATTTAAAGAGCTCATTTGTGCCTAATTTCAATTCATTTTTTCAGGCATGTATTTCAAATCAGCTAAGGGATGCCCCTTTCCCTACTGAAGAAACATGAAAAAAGCAGGGGAATGGACAGAGCCAAATTACCATATCGATTACACACACACAGACACACACACACACACACACACAGACAAACACACACACAAAGACACACACACAAACACACAAGGACACAAACACACAGACACACACACACACACAGATACACAAACACACACAGACACAAACACACACACAGACACACACACACACACAGATACACAAGACGCACACACAGACACAGAACACACACACAGACACACACAGACACACATACACACAGACGCACACACACACACACACACACACACACACACACACACACACACACACACACACACACACACACACACACACACACACACACACACACACACACACATACATACACACAGACACACACACATACACACACACACACAGACACACACACATACACACACACATACACAGACACACACACAGACACACACAAGAAAACAAAACAAACAAACATACACAAACAAATTTACAATTACACGAATAAAACAACAACAAAAACACATACACACAAACACAAACCACCAAAACAAAACATACACAAACATCCACACAAGCAAATACATACACAAAAACACATACATACAAACACAAACCACCAAAACAAAACATACATAAACATACACACAAGCAAATACATACACAAAAACAATGGACACACAAAATAAGCAACTAGACAAATACAAGCACAACACAGACACGTACAAACAAGCCCACACACAAAAACTCGTGCCCAAAAAAACAGAGACACCAACAAACAAAAACAAACTAAAAAACACAAACGAACACACACAAACACAAGCCAAAAAAAATAAATAAAAACTCACACAAACGCAAAGAAACACACACACACATACACACAAACAGACGCGCACACAAACATAACAAATATACATATAAACAAACACAAACAAACACACACATAAACAAATTCACAATTACACAAAAATAACAAAAAAAAAACAACACATACATACAAACACAAAGCACCAAACAAAAAACAAAACATACACAAACATACACACAAGCAAATATATACACAAAAACAAACACATGCACACACAAAATAAGCAACCAGACAAATACAAGCACAACACAGACACGAACAAACAAGAACACACACAAAAACACAGCCACAAAAAACACAGACACAAACAAACAAAAACAAACTAAAACACATAAACAAACACAAACCAATAAAAAAAACAAAAATGCACACACACGCAAAGAAACACACACACACACATTAACATATACGAACACACACACACAAACAAACGCGCACACAAACATAACACATATAACACAGACACAAACAAAACACATACAAAGAAATAAAACACTATAAAAGTTGGTTTTAAAGAAATGTATAGAAGGGATAGCACAAAAAAGATATGGTGCAATCAGTCCCCCCCACCATCCCCACAAATAGGATACCTGCCTTTGCTGGACTTCTTTGAAATGGACTAACTTAAATTGAATTATTTTTTCCCAAACAGAGAAAGAGTACAAGGTTATAGATAATTACTTACAGCTATCTTGTTGAACAGTAAACATGCTCCTTATAGGGTGTTGCCGAGACCACTTTCCAAGTTTGCTGTTTTTGACCGCAGCTCCAAAACTTTCTTTGGCAAGCTAGAAATAGCAAACAGTTTTGAATCAAAACCGTAGGAACGGTATCAAAACTCTATAATCAAATAATTTTCTCTTACCAAGTGTTATTGCCTTACCGGAAATAGCAGTTCAAACATTTCTCTTACAAAGAATTTAAAAAAATTTGAATTTAAAAAAAAGAGAATAGTTGTGGGAAAAGTCAAAGTCATGGCCAATTGTAGAAAAAGACAGATTGTCTAATTAAGTGGGAATTAAGTGGACATTTCTCTTACCAAGTGTTATTGCCTTTCCGGAAATAGCAGTTCAAACATCACTAGTAGGAGAACTAGTGGTCGACCGCTGAAAGTGGATTGAAAGAAACTTATTCTAAGCTTCTTTGGGTCGTCAGGGTAGTCATCACACCCCCATCGCATTTGGAGCTTATATTCTCTGGGAAAGCTGCAGTGAAGGAGCTCAATTTTGAGAAACTTGTCGACGACTTCGCAAAAATGAAGCAAAGGAGATATCCATTACTGAAGTAACTCTACGTAAGTTTCTGATTTATACAGTAAAGATTCCATTTTGGTACAGTTTTCGGTCCCTAAACAAGCTGCAAAATGTGAGCCTCAAAAGTGTTACGGTACCTACAGGCATGTTCAAAAATATAAAAATTTCAAGGCTAGATGGGGGCCCAAATCGATGTTTGGTCTCCCCTCCTCCAAGGTTTTCTGAAATGGCGCAACTAATTATGGTAGTATTTTAGCATTAATTAAGCAAGAATGTTTACAAAAAAATAATTAAGTGCTTCAAACAATCCAGAAAAAAAAAATATGGGTTCAAATTCCTCTTACAAGCTACAAAAGTTTGATTTTACACAAACAGTTCTACT
The DNA here is from genome assembly GCF_032884065.1 of Artemia franciscana. Classification (NCBI taxonomy): domain Eukaryota; kingdom Metazoa; phylum Arthropoda; class Branchiopoda; order Anostraca; family Artemiidae; genus Artemia; species Artemia franciscana. Next base: position 1,067 of record NW_027062620.1, on the reverse strand, counting down.
CTTCATTGTACCCGGTATGCACTGATGAGTCTAAGCATTACTGCCTATAGTTAATTGACTGATGCATTGCAAACAGTTCAGTGGCTGTCATGAATTCAAGCATTGTATTGAAGTCAATAAATTGTTACGCAAGCGCCATTGCTAAACAAAAGCGAAGATTTATGAAATACTTGACTGATGTTGGGTTTAAACCTAAGACTCCCAAGCAAAAAAGAATAACATGATAACCGACTGAGCTAACACACTGATAATTATAAATAGTTATTACAATTACAATAGTAGACTTCAATAGTGCATAGGACGAGACACATTACAAACGAAAATCTCGTTGACCGGGAGACGATATTAATACCACCGCTGCACATGAAGCTTGGATTACGAGGGAATAGAAAGCCTAACGGCTATCTATTCCCAGTCTGTTGTCGCATATCTGGTCCCGACAGATATATGAAGGCATCAATTTTGGTTTTTATTTATTGCCCCGATTTAGCACTTTAATCTGTGTTGGTAATTTTTTTTTACTGGGCTTTCTGAATTAGGATGAAAACAACAAGATTTTTTTTTTTTTAATTAGCTTAAAAATACATTATCAGGCTAATAAGCTAATTTTATTTAGCTTAAAATAAGCTAATTTTAATTAGCTTAAAAATACATTAAAAATACATTCCAGGCTTGGGACTGGCATCGATTTTGGTTTTTATTTATTGCCCCGCTTTAGCACTATAATCTGTGTTGGTGATTTTTTTACTGGGCTTTCTGAAGTAGGATGAAAACATGATTTTTTTTTTTAATTAGCTTAAAAATACATTTTAAATCCTGTACAGGGCTAGATCCAGGGGGGCAAGGGGGGTCTTAGGCACCCCAGGATTTTTCTGGCACCCTCATTCTCATTCTGTTATTTTTTCTTTTTTTACTCTTTTTTCAAGTAAACTTGTCAATTTGATCAATTACTCGTAGCTGATTTACCCACTAACAACAAAAAGCAAAGCTTTCTTATGAATTTAACGAGAAAAGTTAAAACTGAAAACAAGCAAAAATTATTTAACTTCAACCGCTTCAGCATATAT